>NC_055987.1:112918107-113220295 GCF_018446385.1 Zingiber officinale | reverse complement strand
TACCAATTTGTAACAAGATTGGTGCTGCCCTTTTCCACATAGTTTGGTTCCTAATCCCTTACCTCAGTTAAATAACGCAGCTTCTTCAATTAACAACTGATTAACTATGAAGTATGACGTGGGGGATACTAATTAAACATTGGGCAATTGAGTTGCATCAATTCACAAAGTTAAATCAATAACAAAAAAATCACAAAGTAACTATTTGATTCAGAATCTCCAAATTTGATGCAGATGAACCTTGAAAAATACCATATCTAAGTTACATACATAATGAAAGTGCAACTAAGCTCCAGAAACAAAAGGATCATCATCTTTAATGCGAGAGCCACCGCAGCTTCTCATATTCTTGAAGTAGAATGAATTCATATGCACCAGTGTCAAAATAGTCCATAACTGCAGTTGACATAGGACCACATATTTTTGCAGTTGACATAGGACCCACATATTTTGGTATAGCTGACAAAGGAAATCTGAAACTCTACTGAATGAAGAGAAACAAATTTAAATGCAATATCTACTAAAAATCCATGAATGAATGGAATGAAACAGAATCGAATGGAATTTAGAAAGTAATGGAATGTAATAAAAAGGTGAATCTTGCATTTCATTCTTTTAATCGATTGTAACAAGAGAATGGTATAAGTGGGATGCTTAAGTCTATGTTTAACTCATTTTCTATTCTCTCTAATTCATCCAGTGAATCTGACTTACATCCTCTATGTAGTCTCTTTCGAGGTGCCCAATCTACCTAACATTGGATAGAATAGTGATTATCTCGCGAGCTGAAGTTAGAAAGGATTTGCAAAGAAAACAAGACAAGAAATTGACAAACTAAGAGAAATCGCCATCGCTAAGTTCTACTGAAAATATAAGTTTTATTCAATAACAAAAAAAATATCCCTCAAACAACTAAACATACGCTTAAATAGACAAACCCTAACTCATAAAAGACGGAAATTACCAAAAAAATACCCTAAATACCAAATAAATGAAAATTACTAAAAATAGTATAAAAAGATGTTCGGAGCCTCCAAAAAAAGTCCTAAACGATTTTTTTTAATCCAAAACTTGGCCAATTATGGGTTCCACACGGCAACAAATCTGGGTAAACGAGCTTTGATTCAAAAAAAAAATGCACCTCATTCTGAGACCCAAGTTAAATATTATGACCCGTCGAAGCTTGGGTCCCCTTGCATCTGTTGTGCAACACTACCTCATCTAGCCGGCACAATAAACTCACCTATGACCATCCTGCTCGGTTGCTCAGCTACTATAGCTAAACCAACCCAAACTCGTTTGACATGTAAGAGACGCAATTGTATCATGTTAATCATTTCATAAACAACTTGTGTCATTCAGGTTGATGAAAAACTATATATATATATATATATATATGATGTTATGTTGTCCGACTCCCCATGCGCAATTGACTCACACTTCCGTGCGCCCGGATCACTTCCGGGTGCCCCATAGACTCATCAAGCAAGGGAGTCAGGCACGGGGATCGGGCAACTTGTCATTTCCTTATATATATATATAAAACTGAAGTGATCCGGCCACTCAAAATTTTGTGTATTATATATATATATATATATATATATATATATATATATATATATATATATATATAATTTTATGAAATATCTCCAAAGATAATGTTATATAATATAAAAATCATTTATGTTTTAAATTTTTTTTAAATGGATCAAATATTGTCACTAATTTATATTTTAGAATTGTGCTATGTTACTTTCAGATTTTATTTTGTTAATCATTTATCTGGTTTGTTGGGCTCATCCAATTGGCATGAACAATTCACCTGACCCCTCGGAGTTGTGTAGCTTGCCCAGCTATATTGGCATGCTTGGCTCACCTAGCTTGACCGGTCCCACTTGTCTGTCCAATAAATTCCGCCCAATCAGACTTCTAGGCTTGTTGAGTCTGACCATCTTTTCAACTCACCTTGCTCAATTGGTCCAACTAACACACCCTGTCTAATCAATCTCACTAGTCTATCCAACCCACTTGGCTTGCCCACCTTCCAACCTAACATTCCTGACAAGTCAACATGACCCACTAACAAGCCCGGCATGGTTCACCAGGGCCCACCTAGCCGCCCACCTAACCTCCTAGCCCAACCAATTTACCCGCCTACTCGGCTCAACCAGCACACCCAACCCAACTAGCTCAATTAGCCCAGCAGCCAATCAGTCGTTTGTCTTGCTTAGTTTACTGATTTTTTTATCTCTATTTAAATTTTGGAATGATGGCTTGTTAATGAATATTATACTTCACAGTAGAATGAAAATTTCCATGTAAAAGCAGGGAATGGATTGAGTCATTCCTTAGAATGAATCGTTCACCCTCAAATTATCCATCGAAACATTGGAATAGACTCATTAAGGATTGAACTATTCTCATTTAATTCATGTATACCAAACACAACTTATTCCTATGAGATTAATTATGTTGGTGTCATTGAGTGGAAACATGAAATAATATTTACAGATTCACTTTTGTTGGCGTATAAATGTTTAGATTTCTGCATGCAAACAAGCTAGGGCATGTTGTAGATGTGAAAATGAATCTTGCGCACCGTTGTGCCATTCTACAAAAACAAAATAAATTGTTGACTGACAATTACCTCTCTCAGTAACAATACCAGCAATTGCCTTCTCTTCCCCTGGTTTCACCACCACCAGAGCTCCAACATTGTGTTGTGTCATCTAGAAAAACAAGAGATTAAAATTTCAATTTGCACAAAACTATTAAAACGAAGTTGGTTTTCCCCCAAGAGTGTGTGACTGCCATTTCTTTGTTGGCAATGCCACTCACGTCCTATGATATTTCCATGACAAATAACAAAAAGAAACAAGGATTGTCTCAGCAACATACAGATTTGACAGCATCATAAACAGTGTCATCAGTTGTGCACCACAGCCAGGAGCCATCGGCACTCTTCCCTTTAGCTGTGAGAATATCCAGGATAGTTGTGCTTTCAAATCCATGCTCTTCTAAACGTGATGGCAAAACTGACTCATAGCGGGTAAACACAGTTGGTAGCACAGAGGGGTTCATGACTCGAACATGTTGGAGAACAGCTCGTTTAAGAACATTTCCATGCAGCCGCAGTGATTGCATTGCCCTCTGCATGATTCCTGTTGTCAACAATGTAGACATTAGGCTAATTAATTGTCTAACCTCAAAACAAAGCATCTTAGAGTAATTATTTCGCACGAAATGCTTCTCCATCACTAATAAGTATGAAAGAATATATGGTTCACAGAATTATAGATAGTATCTTCTTTATTCATTAAATCACCCTCAAATGCCTAAATAAAGCATTGCACAGGCAAACAATCACACACAAAAAAGGGGGAAAAGCCAAAGCACCTGGCAGCTACGTCCTTCTATTATTATCAGCATAGTGTAGAAATCAAAACCTCTCTAACAAATGGATAATTAACTGCTCTTCCCATCTAACCTGTTCCTGGTTTGCTTTCTCTGTCAGTTAATTACTTCAACCCCTAAGCCATCTGATGCAAAATCTCACACAAAAGGGGAAAACCTTCAAAGGCACTTTTTACTATAAATAACTAAACGGGGTATAGATCAGATAAGATTGAAAACCAGACGAGCGTGAAACATCACACTCAAACTATTCCCTTTCGTTGTCCTGAAGACTTGTTTGATTGCAAAAATTAGAACTCAATGCCAAGTAAATCAAGGCAAGGAAAACACAGGGCAAGTAGATCCCAGGTCCCAATGCCAAGTAAAGATCAGCCAAGGAACCGGCCATCTTGCCAGATATCACCAGGTCATCTCCCGCCGTAAAAGGAGCATTTAGCGCAAGATCTATGGCGATCGGCTCAACAACAATCCAACACAGAGATCGTCAGAAGTTACGAGGATTAGAACACTCACCTTCACCAACAGAAGAGGAGAGAAGAGAGACGCTCCTGCGGAGTGACTGAGAGGAGAGGAGAGGAGTAGAGATTGGTGCAGAAGAAAGGGAAGGGGATGAGATCTGGGGAAAAAAAAGAGGGTTTGGGATTGGGTTAAGTAGGAGTTTAGACTCGCTGCAGGACCACCACAAGAAAAAAAAATTGTGTTTTTGCAGGGCCACCACAAGGACTCCACCTGTCTTATCAACATTGCTTTTATTAACATATCATTGGCAATTAATAATTGAACTGATAAGATATTTAGCAATTAATTATTTAAACTAACTAATAAACCAACAAATCGGAAGGCAGTTAATGTTGATATACGATGGGCGAATATCCAGATCAGTCCTCTATTGAAAAATGCCTTTCACCTGCTTTCTTTTAAAAAAAATACAAAATGTCCTTTATTTTCATTATTAATTTTAAAAAATATTAAAAGAATATTTTCTATTTTAAAAATATTTTTACTTAGTATTATTGTATAATTTTTAAAAATTATTAAGTAATTATAGTTAGAATTATTTTAATATTAATCATAATTACTTTAATAATTTTAATCAAAACTACTAAAAACAATATTAGATAATGATATTATTATATGGAATACACTTTAATAATTTTTTAATAATGATTTTTTTAATAATAATGAAAATAAAGTGTAATTTTTTAATTTTTATCTTTTTTTTATAATCCAATTATTCCAACAAATATATCGGTTAGATGATATTTTAGAATTTAAAATATTAAAATCCCATCCAAAATCACTATTTAATGCAAATATAGGAATTATAATAAGTAATAATTTTATAATAACTATAGTTTATAATTGTCATAAGGCTATTATTACTGTAATATATTATCAATCAATATTAATTTGATTGGAATAGAATCTCACATATTCGGCCAAAAATTGAATCGGATTATCTCGTATCATTAAAATTTAAAAGGGAGTAGTGTAGTGGTACTGAGTAAGATTTTTCGTCAAAATATATTTCCCATCTAATTCATCCAAAATTGACCATTTCTTAATTTTATAAATCTACCACATGATCATTTGACTACGCCTGAGAAGGAATACGGCAATGTAAATAGAATCTCACATATGCACATATTTATAGTATTTATAAATTATAATAACTACAATTCCAGTAGGGATCCTTTGATCCGAAAATTATAGATCATAGGATGGTTCATTAGATAAGGACTTTTGATTTCGATAGACCACACTTTTAAATAGATAAGGTCCATTCAAATCAAGGGTCGTCTAAAAAAATGTATCATCCTCTGATCCGTAATTTACGGACCAGAAGATCCGTCCTCCTACAATTCATAATCATTATAGTATAAAATTGGCTAGAGTACATATCAACATTACCATCCGAGTAAATATATATATATATATATATATATATATATATATATATATATATATATATAATCTATGGTGGATCCAGAAATTCAAGCATAAGGGGTGATTTTTACGTGAAACAAGGGACGATATCTTCTATCTCTACCGGTGGAACCTCATAATACTAGGGGTTCTACTACCGGCAAGGGGGGCGACCGCCGATGCTGCCCATATATGAAACTTAATTTTTGTTTTTTAATTATTTTAGTTATTTTTTCATAATTTAAAATATTAGAAAAATATATGTTCCATTTTTACTTAACTTAGGGCATGTGCTAAGTTAACGCACCTTAGTTGGTTTGTTACCTCCACTGTTTAAGGCATCCATTATCATGCCCTGGAAGAGTCCTTGCCTGACAAACGGACATCTCCCCTATAACTGTGACAATATGAAACATATATACATTACCACATGGCTACTCACAAGCAAATAACAGTCCACACGGCTAGATATAAACACAACCACACAGTTTATAAGCAGTTCACACGGCTGAAAGTAAACACAACCACGCAGTTGATAAACAGCTCACACGGCTAGAACAGAACACAGCGGAAGTCACAAAATAACGAATGTGAAACTAACAAAATAACTAACTGCGAGATGGCTCGGCTTGACATGATAACATCAATCTAAATACAAGAAAACACAAAGTTGAATTCCATACAAAGATACATATACATGAATAAGTCTAAAACCAATAAAACGAACAAAAGCAATAACGGAAGAAATCGCTCGATGTGACATGGGACTGCCAGACAGAATCTCCAGGCGACTCCATAAATCCTTTACCTGCTACCTAGCGAAACACACTAATTCATGGGATGGTGAGTGCTGGGACTTAGCGGATAATAGACAGATAGTACATAAACATAATAAAGAACTAAAGATACAAAGGTATACAGTTTCATAGGGAAAATAGCAAATACTACCATGATATCAAGATAAATGTCCATACCTAAAACCATATCCTAAGCTAGTAATAAAAGGTCAGAAGTAGCAAAGATCTGCTATAGTACTGCTCATAACTACAAGGGTAACATGTAAGGTATATACATATTACCAATAAGTAACTCAATGTCTAAACACATACAACAAATATATATCTCAACATATGTAAGCATATCAGCATAAGCTAGCAACAGTAGCATAAGTAAGCAACAACATCAGTAGGTATAATAATAATAGTGTATGCACGGATGGTCATCTCACCCACCTCTCTGCACCACGACCCTTGTATGGTTGAGAGGCCGGATCGATGACAACTGTACGACACTTCAACTGCTACTATTCTCGAGTGACCGAGTGAACAGTTTGTGTAGTAGCTAAATGGCTACGTAGCACGGGGTCCCTGCTGCTCGCATCTCCAGTCGTCACTACCCATGAGTGACCGAGTCGGAGCACGATAGGACAAGCGACATCTGTTCCAGCTACCACTACCCATGAGTAACCGAGCATACGACCCTAGCCAACGACCCTCTCAACCACAAGGGAGATATGGTCGTCGGCATGCATGCAATGACATGATACGTAAAATGTAACAGTCATCATATATGTATAAACAGAAATCAGGTATGCTACATGAAGCCCGCATGCTCAATAAGATACATGAATAGACAGTAGTCAAAGCAAGTAAGCATGGTATCTAGTATCTGCTAAATATCATAGACAGCAATGTGAGACTATATAGATATAGAAACGAGTAGCTCAAAAATCGAATGGATAAGTATCAAGCACAGGAAAAATATGAGTGGAGTCAAGATAAACATAGTAACTATCATCATATATGTATAAATAGAAATCAGGTATGTTACATGAAGCCCACATGCTCAATAAGATACATGAATAGATAGTAGTTAAAGTAAGTAAGCATGGTATCTAGTATCTGCTAAATATCATAGACAGCAATGTGAGACTGTATAGATATAGAAACGAGTAGCTCAAAGATCGAATGGATAAGTATCAAGCACAGGAAAAATATGAGTGGAGTCAAGATAAACACAGTAACTATCATCATATATGTATAAATAGAAATCATGTATGCTACATGAAGCCCACATGCTCAATAAGATACATGAATAGACAGTAGTCAAAGTAAGTAAGCATGGTATCTAGTATCTGCTAAATATCATAGACAGCAACGTGAGACTGTATAAATATAGAAACGAGTAGCTCAAAGATCGAATGGATAAGTATCAAGCACAGGAAAAATATGAGTGGAGTCAAGATAAACACAGTAACTATCCGAATATATAGCTCATGCACTAAGATCAATGTATTAAAAAGACAAAGCAAGAAATACCTGCCTTTATCTGTTGATCGTGCTAAACAATTCCACGTCGAGACGCTCGTCTCGAATCAACGTCCTGCAAATCATATGATGTATAGTTAACTAATTACATAAACAACAATCAGCTAAACCTAAAACCCAATCCTAATTTAATTAGGTAATCATGTTTAACTCCACCTAATAATCCAAATCTAATTAGATAACAAGTCCATCCCTAATCCACCAATCACAATATCAATTCGATGATTCGAATAATGATCATGAAATCATCTAAATCATATAATTAACCTAACAAATCCAATTAAAAACTATATATATATCCACATACTCACCAAATCCATTCATTAATCAATCCAATGCTAATTAATCAACTCAACACAAACTAATCAAACTCCGTAATCAATTAGATTAAATACTTCCAACTATTCCACCTCCACATAGGATTTATTTCAAGTACAATCAATCCAAAACTCACCTAATTTCGTACGCTCTTCTGTTGACTTGTAGCCGAAGCAATAACTGTTGGATTTGTAAGGTTGCAAACATAGTCACATATTGAAAACACATGGTAAAGATCATGAGTTTATAAAGAGAAAGATATCTTCATTGGAATGAGACCTTTTGGGGAGAGTCCAAGAGCAAAACCATAAGGGCCTAGGGTCAAAGTGGACAATATCATGTCATTGTGGAGATATCTAAATTCTTTTCGATCTTACAATTGGTATCAGAGTCCGGACTGCCAGAAGGTTTAACCGCTGACTGTGCACAAGAGATATGATTTGATTGAGCAATGTGAGTACAGTATTGACCTCGAACAAAGAAAGTGGAGGCTCCTATGTTTGAATCAAGAGGACCAGATACCAGACAGGAAGTCCTAGTTGCGGCTAGGCAAGGAAGTCCTAGTAGATCGGGTGGACCGAGGGGCAGGAATACCTGGTGGGTCGAGGATCAGACATAGGAAGCATGTGGTCCTTTGTTTAAGGGGGGATTGTTGGGTTTGCAAGGTTACAAACATAGTCCCACATTGAAACACACATGGGAAAGATCATGAGTTTATAAAAGAGAAAGATATCTTCATTGGAATGATGCCTTTTAGGGAGAGCCCAAGAGTAAAGTCATGAGGGTCTAGGCCCAAAGTGGACAATATCATGTCATTGTGGAGATATCTAAATTTTTTTCGATTCTACAACAACTATGAGAATTTATGACCGAAGGATTGTGAAGCTATTGTCCTCTACGCCAAGTATCCCAAAACAACACTCATACGATGTTATAGGTTGGACTTGCATCCCATATGCAGATTAGATGAATATCATGGCCGACAATTGAATGGAAGGAAGAATAGAAAAGGAAAAGCACAGTGTACCTTCTTATGGCAGGAAGAGAGGCGACCGATGGCTGAGTTAGGCTCAGACGGAGACAGCGGACGGTGGTGGATCCAAAACTAGGTCACAACCAAATGGAAGATGAAGACTCTTAGCCAGAAAGGGGCCAACGACAACTACCCAGGCTTGCGGAGGAAATCTGACTAGGGCAGGCGACAAGAAGCACCAGTGATGATGGATCGAGCCATGATAATGAGAAGAATCAAGGAGAAAGGGATTGAAGCTAGGGCACGACTTTGGCGATACAGGGGCTCTACGGCTCTAGCAATAACTAACAACGTCGTCGATTGGTCCCGCGCGAATGGACGGTGATGGGCGGCGACGACCGACGTCAGGTCGTGGTGGTCGATAGCGACGCAGAGCGGAGAAGGGAGAGCGGAGCTAGATCGGGGAAGGAAGAGATGGAGGAGGAAAACTTTTATACTAGGTATACTTAGGTCTAATTTAATTAAACCCTAAGTTGTTCCTCAATCAACTTCTAACTTAATGGGGATATCCAAACAGGACTTTCTCTAAGTTCGATAACTAATCCCATTAAAACATATCATATGAACTCGAATTAATTTCAGAAAATTTCTAAAAATTTTTGAAAAATCTAATAAGATTATTTTTCAAATAATCTTATTATTTAATTATTATTTAGATACTATATTTTACATCCATAGTCGTGGGGAGTTCTCTAAAAGCTCTCTTGATGTCACATCAACGCCACATTAAAAGTAAAAACTCTTGCATATATCCCCATTATAAAAAAAAACTCTAAACAACTCTTTTATAAGTCACATATTTTTTCATTATATTTATCTTATATATAAATAAAATTTAAATTTATAAATTACCATTAAACAATATTAGTAATTAAAAATAAATTATATTATTTGAAATAAAAAACCTAAATAAAAAATTTATTATTATTTTTAATTTAAATTAAAAACAATTAATTAAAAAAATAAAAAGAAAAATAATGATTTCTTCCCCAAAATGAGGAACTCCCTCCCACTATGAAAGAGAGCTCCTTCTTTTATGCCACATCCACATTGGGAGCTCTTAAGGAGCTCTCATTATAGAGGTTCTCTCCCATATTCCAAGCTTGATCCATTAGTACCTCTATTTTTTACGTTTATATGTAAGAAAAACAGTTCTTTCAGTTTCACCTAAGGTTATATTGAAATCGGATTAAATAGCGTTGAAGATTTACCAACAATATCCGTTAGAATTTATGGCCTCAAATTGTGTACTTGTAGTTTCAAATCCAACGCATTTAAGATAAACCTTTTATCTTGCTTGACAAATCAACTAAACGTATAATAAAGACAAAAATAATTAAATGTGGTTAAGTGTAAGCTTATCTTCATTAAGAAACTCTAAGTCAATATAATATAAAATTAAAAAATATTATGAATTAATCAGATAGATGTCAACACACAAATGCATGGTCTCGATACTATCTAGAAATTCTCTCAAAAAAGTCCAATTACTTGAACGGAAAGATAGAATAAAAGAATTCTCACAAATTATATATGTGAGAAGACTCTATCACTTGTATTTTTTTTTTTTTTCTCTGTACTATAACACTTACTATTGAATATAAATGAATAGAGGAAAAGATAAAAGAGAATAAAAGTTTGATTGTGAATGAGATTTTTAATTTTATATTAAAAATTTTATGACATATTAATTAATTTATATTAATTTATATATATGGAAGATGTGAATAAATATATGGAGAGAGGTTCTTTCTCACGTGTGAATGTAAATATAGAGTTCGGATTGTACTCAATCAAGTTGACTCATGTGTGAGCACGATCTACACATGTTAAATATCGGACTGGTCAAAATAAAATTTATTCAAGTGGAATAAAATCATGGGTGTTTCACTGTTCGGCCTGTCAACTCGCCAGATCGATCTCTCTAATAGCCCTCGGCTCGTTCTGTCAACATTGTGCATATTACTTTCATCACTTGATAGAAATCATATCCGCTCAGGCCCGATAACAGATTCTTTTGTCCAACACTTACATCAAAGTACTTCCATCCAAGTAAACATAAGTTTTGCCGCAGGATACAGCTATTTGTTTTTAGAATTTCTTTCATTTGAAATATGCAAGAAAATTTTCAAGAAGGCTATAAATATAAAATTGTTGTTATTTCTATCGCGCCCGTCATTTTTCTCATTGTTTGCAATCGCAATCGCCATCGCGCTCTGCCGATTTCCGATTGGAAGATCCCTAATTCTTGTTGCGAAACTAAGGAAAGATAGTTGAAGTTTTTTTTTCTGCTGATTGATTTGAGGTCTTCCGTTTCGCGGTGATGGTAGATCAGACACCGGCGGAGGACGAGGGCCTTTCTCTTCCCCAGAGGACCGTCAGAGTTAACTCCGGCTGCCCTAGAGGCATCTCCCTTCCGCCCCCTTCGCCTTCTTCGTGGCTCGAGATTCGCTTATTCTATGTCCGTGTCTACCCCTGCGCCGTCGACGCCGTTCCGCCCCAGGTTACCCTCTCCTACCTCCGTCGCGATGTGGGCGCCGTCATCGAGATCAACAGTGCACGCGTCCCCTCATCCGATCCTACCTCTCTTTCCCTCCGTCGCGACCGCCTGGACCATGACGCTGCTGAAGTAACTTATGTGAGCACTGATTCCGTGCGGATCGCCGAAGCGGTTGATTTTCAAATCTGCGATGATCGGGGCAACCTACTGCTGCGCGGTTCTCTGGGGAGGACGGAGGCGCTTCTGAACAATTCATCCGTCAGTTTCGACCAACATCATTCGCCCGATAAGAATCCAAACGGATGGAGCATGGACTGTTACTCGGCAGCTTCAACTGGAGCTTCTGCTTTCGTGCAGTCCAGACTCGGGATATTTCCACCCTCTTTTGAGGTCTATGTGGCTGGCTGTTTTGCAACGGTGCCGGTGATCTTGACGCAGACTGTGCAGCTAAGTGGCAGGAGGAAGGCTGTTAGACCTGGAAATCTTGACTCGATTCCAGAGGATGAAGAAACCTCAGGTCATCAAGAGTTAGTTCTTCGAAGGGCATCATCATCAGTAAGTAGAGTCGTTCGGATCCCTATTCCAAGAAGTTCGATATCATCTGTTCGTTTATTTCTTGTAGAATGAAATATTTATTTATTTATATATCCTTTGAGTAGTGAATAATCTGTCACCTTTTTCTTTGAAAGTGGTTGGTCATCGAGTTGTCTACATCCAATTTACACCTATTAGATTTTCCATGTGAATGCATCATCAGTGTTAGGTATTATCCTTAAGTCTATTAATCCAAATTAGACCATGAGGACGTTGTTCTTTGGGCATGATCAATCAACTCCTCATGTTGTAGGCTTGAGTTTGACTTGCCTTGTATTGTGCTCACTTGCATTGTTAATACCCTAACAGAATACTTTCTTTTAGTAAACCATAAGATAACTAAGTCATCTCGTGCAAAATGTCAATGGTTTAAGTATTGTTTGCACAACATCTTGAAATTTGCACAGGGCCTTGCTAATTTCATGCTACATAGTGAGTCTATTAATTCTTAGAGGGGCTTTCTAGGTCCTTAATACTGTCTTGTTAAATTTGGAATTGACAATTGAAACTGGTGGGATTGGTTAGGAAAAAATAAGCAAGAATTTTAAAATAATAAAATGAGTATTTACTTTTTTTTCTTCTAATTTTAATCTCTCTTCTTTTTTGTTTCAAAAATAAAATTGAGTTGACATGGCTAGAAATTTAATCAACTCAGAATCTATGTTACTTGGAGCCTAGAAATATGAATATAAGCATAGTTGTTCATAGTGGTATATGTTTTATGCAATTCACTTGATTATGATTAGCACTATGTCTTCTTCTTGGCTTGATCCTTATCATAGATTAACTTACAAAGGAAGTCAGGAAATAAAGTTATAGTTTAGCGTCACATTTTTGTATACTTAAACAGGAATATAAATCCTGTATATTGTGGCACAAAGATAATAATCTATATTTTTTATTTCCTAATCAATGACCATACAACCTGCTCTGTGAGTCTAAAATCATATTTTAGCCTCAAGCAAGTCATGGTTATGAATGCATGGTTCAAGCAGAAATATGAATGTGAGGTTGACATCCTTTCCACCCCTCATGCTGTCCTCTCAACTCGCAATCCCTTCCCCTCCTACTACCACCCCCTCCCCTGCTTGACAAGAAGATCCTTCCTTTTCTAATACGGTTCTCCGTATTCGTTCCTGTTTCTGTTTTGAAATTTTTAGTTGAATCCACAATTTCAAATAAAATCCAATGTGAATAAACTTTGCATTATTGATAATCTTCAAACTTGATGAATCCCAATGAGTTTTGATCAATTTAAGTTTGGTTTTGTCTGATTCTATCAAACTCTGACTATCACTTTTGATGAGTCGGGGTTTCAAAGGGGCCAATCGTGATCTAATTTTGTTGACAGGAATTTAGTTAATTTTACTTTGGTAAAATATGATAGAAGTTCCACAAGATTTAGGACTAAAGCATTAACTAAAGGTTAAAGAAAAACCTGCATAGGAATATGGTAATATACATTGAGTCATCACCCTCACATCTGTGCATATGCTTTATCATTTTTTCCCATTTGTTTATTACAATATTGAATGAAATGTAATCAAAACTAATGCTCAAAGTAAGCCACTGAGGCTAAAATTTAAAATGAAAGTTGTAGACTGAATAAAAGTTAATGCATGGAGACTTCAGCAATATTAAGAGAACATTCAGGAGATCAGCTAATATGCATACATTTCTTAAATAGAAGTTTGGGCATTGATCATATATAATCAAACACAAAAGAGAGATTGCTTATAATGTGCTTTGAAGGGAATCAAAAATTTCCTACGATCAGGCCATAATTACACTTGAAATATCTTAAAATGTTTCATTTATAGGGCAACCAGCAGTCAAGCTTTATTTATGACTTTGAAATGCTTTCTATTTTAGAATAAAATACCATATTGTTCACTGCTGAAATAAACTAATAAACAACATGAAAGTTCAAAAAAGAAAAGTCTAGAGAAATGGAATGAAAAAACACAGATAAAGGTAAATTTATTACCCTTCATATCTGGGTTCAATCCTGCATCGAGATACAATTAGGTAATTTCCTTTCCCCTAGCATAAGTATTGGAATGTGTAAATCAAGACCCTTTAAATTATTGACCAGTGAAAATGCCATATAGTACTAAAATATATATGAAATTTAAAATAGAATCGGTTATATACTTCTATAGTTCTATGTACCCTACTTCTGTTTTTGAAATTTTCAGAACAGAGCCTAATGCATATAAGTTATAAAGTCTTAAATAGCTGACATTGACCACTATGCATCTAAAGATTGAATACAGGGTGTTGCCCCCGAGGCTATGGTGCAGCGGTAGGACATCCAGGTTGTCACCGAAACACCAGCGGTTCGAGCCCCAGCTATGGCGAATTTGCAGGAATTTTTCCTCCAAATGGGGCACGCAACTAAACGATGCTGACCTCCTGGGCTGCCCGTTGCGATCGCTTCCTGGTTTACCCTGGTGGCCGGTGGGAAACTTCCGTGGGGCCGGGCCAGTCACTCCAAGGTCGACGTTACCCAGCCTGGTTAATCATTGAATACGTTTGTGTAAAGAAACGTAAAAGACCATAGTCAAATTTAATTATGGCCATGAGAAAAATTTAAGGAACCCAGTCATAGCATAAACGTTTGAAGGACATTTACTGGACTACTAACCTCGTAGAATGCCTTTTAGTATCATTAGGAAAGAAGAAAGGAAACAGGAAAGAAGAGAGAGAGGGAAGAAAATTCTTCATTTCAGAGTCTGTTTACTGCTTCCACACTTCTTGTGTTCATCATGCTCATCAGGTATGCTAGAATTAGGAACATTTACTGAAAAAATTAGGTGCATTCGATTTATGAAGCGTAATCCAAACTAGACTTTTATGAATCTAACGATAACCCATGTAGGTCATCTTCAAAGCATTGACCCAAGCTAGTCATCTATCCATTTGAGCAGCCTGAGCCTTGTTTTCTGAGCAGATTTTTAGAGGCATTAGAGTATTTGATCCTTGGTGTTTCTGTCTTGCATGTATATATAGTGGTATCTTCTAGGAGGGAAAATTTGTCACCAAGTCATTCTTCCTGTTTGTTTATTCCCGAGAGCCTAGGAATAAGTTCTGGAATATCGCAAATTTGACTACTCTTACCTTGGATTACTCAGACCACCAGTCAGCTGACCAATATAGTCGGGGCATGTTCAGATATTGTTTTCTAAGCAGCGTGTACTAATAGGAAGATGATCTTCCCCTCTAATTCACCTACTGGGTAAATCCGAAACATAGCTTATGCATACTTAGAAGCCGGCTTCCAAAATATTCATAGTGGGATTTGAACCTTGGTCCTCTTAGTTCTTCCTCACAGCGTGTACTCTATTGATTATATTCTACCTATTCACATTTGCTTGGAATTGACCACTAGTTGTAGATCGTATTGAGCTTTGGTTATTTGCTGGTTTTTGTTGTGAACATATTTTTCCTGCCAGATTTCTGCAGCTTAATAGGGGGGCCTTGACGCAGATTGACTTGGCACCCCCCTTCAGCTAAGTTTCCTTTGACGGGTAGGCAAAGGATTAACAAGGGAGAAAAAGATGGACGAGAATTTATACTTTATTTTCCTTCACATTAGTCATTTGTTGGTGCATCTTCCTTTCCTTATACCAAATCAGATGAATGTGATTCTCTCTTCTTTTCCTCCCTCACTCTTCCCTTCTTTCTATCCATTTTCTTTTTGGAAGTTTCCAGAATAGGAATTTACAGCCTTCCGAATATGTAGAATGATCAGGAAGCAGTGGCGTAAACATCAAAGTTAAATATAGGATTCTGAAGGTTTCTGAAAGTTAAATATCTTAGTTTCTGAAGGTTTTGACATCTAGCGTAATAAGCCGTTATTGGTCAACCTTACTTTTTGCAGCTTGCAGAGGAAACTAATGAATGTGATTTGAGTATACACGAAAGGCATGGCTACTACTATCCTGGAGGTTGGTACTCCGAGGAGGACGATGGGCAACTAACCTGGTTCAATGCTGGTGTAAGAGTCGGTGTTGGAATAGGATTGGGAATGTGTGTTGGAATAGGAATTGGCGTTGGACTTCTTATGCGTTCGTACCGGGCCACCACCACTAACTTCAAAAGGCGATTCTTTTGACATCTTTCTAGTCTTCTAGACCAATTCTACGGTCTTTGCTTCGAGGTCGGTTTTATACTATGAGAAAGTTTTGCCTTTGCAGTTGCACCTTTTCCATGTTGGGTAGGTTCCTGAGATAGAATGCTTCAAAAAAATTTTTGTTTTCCTATAAATGCTCATGGAAGCTGTTCATTATGCATATAGAAGTCTTTTGTAATACCTGTGTGAACTATAAAATGACCCTCATAGATACCATGTGGATAGACTGAACTAAATATACAATGGAAATCCATTTTCCTTTCGACACAGATTAATAAATGTTAAATTTCAAGCTGTTCGTAAGTCTGTCGTCCTAAGGCTATATATCCCATACTTTTAATTGCTCCCCAAATTTTCCAGTCATTGTTTGAATTTTATGGATTTTGATTGGTTTGGCCAATCGTGTATTTCAGATTTCAGTTGGGAATTTCTTCTTTTTCCCCCTCTAAATAATCATTCTTTTTAAGATGATGAACTGCCATGGTCACAGTTTTCGATTAGATTCAAACAAATATGTTTATTTTGGTTAAAAGTATATATTTTAAAAATATAATAATATGAAAGAATTTGGTAACAAATGATTTTAATTAATTTAATCTAAAAAGATTTTATATTTCTTTTGTGGCTATCCATGGAAGAGAAAGTAGATGCAGAAGTTATTATGAAGCAGACCATATCGAATTGTGTGATCCAAACACTCCCAAACTGATCTATTTGGTTTGAACAGGCTTCTCACTGACTAGCTTGATTAACCTGAGTTGTCTATTTATTATTAATTTATGCAATTCAACTAGTTCGTTTAACCGACTAACTTGCTCGACCAATCCACACTCCCTTATCGATTCAATTGGACCATCTTGCTTGCATAATTGACCTGATCGACTTCATGATACACTTTGCTTGTTCGCAGCTAAGTGTTTTTTACTCCTAACGACTTTGTTGGACTCTATTTACTAGTGAAGGAAGTTAAGAGAGATGTTGATAGGGAGAATAAATGCATTTTGTCTTCCGTTTGTGTTTGTTGTCGTATGTACCTCATTCGTTCACATGTTCACCCACCCGCACACTCATAGTCAACCTTGTCTCGCCTAGATGCCCACCGGCCACCGTGTCATTTTCAATCTCATCTTGTAAATCCACGCTTTGCTGCGATCACACTCGTTTGCCCAGTCAGCCTTATTGCACAGATGGCGGAGCCCGGAATTATAAATACCCGGCTAAAAATTAAAATCTAAAATCAAAATTGTCGATCATAAAAAATTTTATTGCTAATGCATTTTGTGGAGAAAATTTAATTTCATCGTTAAATTTTACAATGAAATTTAATATTCATTGCTAAATCTAACGACGAAATTAAATTTTCATCGCTAATTTTCTTAATATTTTAAAAAATAAATATTAAAAAAATTATAATATTATCACACAAAAAATATTTCAAATGTTTTTTTACAAGACAAATAGAAGAATATAACTTATATCTTTACTTCAACCAAAATCCAAAATTCATTAAAAAAAAACTCATTTGTCAAATAAACCCATAGAAAAATAATAGATATTAAAAAATATATCAGAATGCAAATTATCAAATAATACAAGTTGAGTATAATCACTAACTTATGGGACTAGACAAGCACATCAAATAGGTAACTAAAACTGAGTTGAAATCATATCAATTCTAGACAAAAGGTACCATGAAAGTAAGTTTAACGATAACTCTAGAATTAATCCTTAGGTCGTTGTAGATAATGATACTATGAGCTACATCAACAATGATGACCTCGAAGTATTTGTCGGTCGAACCCTATAAAACACGAGAGCACTAGTCAATTCATTAGCAGTATAAAGTTCAATAGCATGAAAAGGAAAACTAAACTCACCTCATTAATACAAAATATTAGAAGTGTAACAAACGTAAACAAATAAAAAGTCTTCAAAGGTTGAGGGGCCAAAGTCAAGTTCTGCAAAGGGAATCTCTTTGATGTTTCTTCTTGAGTTCTGCAAAAGAAAATTATATTTTAAATGGATAGAAAACCAAAATCTAACAAAACACCAATATACTATTAGGAATAAATAATTAGTCGATGCTTAGAGGTCTTCATGGTCGTTGATTGCCCGATAAAATGAAGCATATAGTAATTCTTCATAGTGTTTTGTGATTATGTGCCAACAAAAGAAATGAAAAAAAATCAATGTGCAACTGTAATATATAGAGTATATATTAAACTTTTAAATTTTAAGAATAAAAAAGAAATTAAAATAGGCTCAATACGAAACACAAGCCTAATTTGTCAAGTGAACAACAGATAATAGATAAACCAAATCTAGAAAGAATACCTTCAACACTATTCTTGAATCAAACCAAACATCACCAGAAACCTTTAAGTTGTTAAGGTCAACAATACTGGGTATGGGCTTGAAAAGAGAATGGAAGTTTGCCACCTACAAGTTGAGAAGCAAAATTAATCAAACAAATTGCTAGCTAACAAACAACTAATTAAAGTTAAAAAACCGCTCGGTCGTGATTTTACTTTCTTAAATGTATGTCCAAGTAAAAAAAATATAAAGTTAGGCAAGATACAGAAAGTAAAAAAGGGTAGTTGAAATCATATTGTTCCTTATAGGAAAGATGATGGATGTATACTTGCACTAGAAGAAGATTAAATGTTGCCTTCACAGGCAAAAACCGGGACTGTGGTACATTAATCTCAATCGCATTATTAAAAACTGTTAAAGCATACTTTGGTACGTTTTAGATATATATGATTTGAACTACAAGAGACAAAGTATCTAAGCAGGTAAAAGATTACTTGAATTGCCGCTCCAGCTGGAGTTCCAGTTCAAGAACTTTCACGCCATCAACTTCCTAAATAAAAGTCGAAAAAATTAATTAGCACAAATAAGTCACAAAGTAAAAAAAATCATTTTATGATCCATATATACATACATATATTATTGAAGTTGTGATCTACGATTCTTCAAAGTATAATATTCATCAATTATAGAATCTGAATCAATACTTGCAGCAAGCTCTCTCTCAATGTGAATAATCATATAATCTGTCAGAAAATCCTCTCCCATTCTATTACGAAGAACTGTTTTCATATGCTTCATAGCTGAAAATGCACGCTCTGTAGTTGCCGTAGAAACAGGCAAAGTTAAATCTAGACGAATCAACTTGTCAATCAAATTATAGTATTACAATTTTTTTGTTTCAAATAACCCTTGGCACAATTCTGAGATAGTGGACATTTTTTGAAATTTTTCATGACAAACCACATTGAGCTCATAATGTTGTAGTTGACACCTCAAATTATGCATTTCCTGTTCAGTGAAGTCCTCGGGATAATACTTCTCAGCGAGAGTGCAAATCTTATCAATGTTGAACCAATTAAAATTATCTTTTGGATCTAAGGCAGAGCTAAGCATAAGAAGTTCTACTGTCTCATCACTGAATCTAGAGTTTAACTCTTCCAATTGAAAATCTATTGTAGTATTAAATATATCGTAATGAAAGTGATGCTCAACTGTGATGGTATCCTTTTGCCGACATGAACGACTAGAATGCTTATAATGAGCACTCATGTCTGGTATATCAATATCTAATCTTGTGCAAAATGATTTGACATATGAAAGAAGAATATCAAAACCATCATTTCTCAATGTTAGAAGAAGTGCTTTAGTTGTAGAGACCAAATCCATTGCATTTATGATATCAAGAGATTTATGTTGCAAGGCACGACAAAGTAAATCTGTGATCCCCATAATTTTATGCATCAAATGCAAAATAAAAATGAAATCAAAAGACTTCATCACTATTAAGGAACCGCCGGCTTCCCCACGCATCGAAGTAGAGGAACCATAAGTGACAATGTTTTCAAGCACATTAATAATTGCATTATACTTATCTATTAAGTCGCAAATAGATTCAAAATGGGAGCTCCAACGAGTAGTTCCTGCTCGATGTAAAGTACCAATCTGATTAGCTCCTCGCCCAGTCTCACGTTCACCGACAACAACAGAACGTGCAATTTCATTAACTTGAGCAGATTGTAACTCGGCATTGCGTTTGGCAGAAGATGTAACAAGATTAACAATAGTCGTCATATTCGAAAAGAAAAGTCATATAGAGATCTCATTTTCAGCGGCTGCAACTAACGCTAGTTAGAGTCGGTGGGCAAAACAATGCACATAATATGCATAGGGGCAATCTTTAAGAAATAAAGCTTGCAATCCATTAAAAGTACCAGACATGTTGCTAGCACCATCATACCCTTGACCTCGCATATTATGTATTTCTAGATTATATCTAGTGAGGACATCACATATTTCTTTCTTAAGTGTTGCAGCTGTGGTGTCATGAACATGCACAATTTGAAAAAAATGCTCCCGTAAAAAGTCATGGGCATCAACAAATCTCAAAATTATAGCCATCTGTTCTTTGTTAGATACATCCTTCACTTCATCCACCAAAATACAAAACTTAGAATCTCCAATTTCATCACGGATTTTATTTCTGACTCTGTTACCAATAATATGTAAAATTTCTTTTTGAACATCTGTTGAGGTATACTTTGTATTTCCCGGAGCTTTCTCTAAGATAACATCGCCAATACTAGCATTCCATTTTCCCAAAAGTTTTAGCGTCTCATTGAAATTACCACGATTTTGGGAATCTAAAGTTTCATCATGACCTCTCAATCCACACGCTTGCAAACTAAGCCAACGAACGCTCTCAATTGTTGCTGCAAGCCTTAATCGATTCTTTCGAATCTGTTCAGAAAATTCTCAATTCATAACTTTATCTATATGTTGAGTTACATTCATCACATCAACAACAGATTTTACAAATTTATTATGCACTGAGTTAGAACTTCCCATGTGAGACAAAAAGGCACACTTGGCTCCATCATTAACGCGTTTCCAACTTTTAAACCCTTCAACTATAAATGCAGATTGTTGTGCTTCACTTAATTCAAAAAGATAACATGGAAAACAAAATGCCGCATCCTTTGAAGAAGAGTACTCCAACCATGGAAATTTTTTAAACCATGTATATTGAAATCGACGATGTTGATTTCCTTATTCAAATCGTGGGTACTCTTGCAATTTAGGTTGATATGGGCCCATTTTAATATAAGCTCTTCTAATTTCATCACGATAATTAACTGGATGTCGCCACATTGGAATACGCAATCCAGGGTCTCGTTCAAGTGATGTTTCATCAAACTCAACTCTTTGAGATTTAGAAAAAGGTTCGAACTCCTCATTAGGAATGGATGTATTAGTCTCGGTCCTCTCGGATGATAAAGAATTATCAATTCTTGGCTTAAAGAATGATAGAATATTGTTTCCCCTTTTTCTCTCTTGATTTGACATTAAAATAACCTAACACAAATAAACATTGACATGATTAGCTTAGAATCTCATGAATCTTAAAAAACTATTTCTAATACAATTTCTAGTATAAATCTCACCTTCACTTACCTAGATTCAACAACAATAGTAGTAGCTAAAAATTTAACATTATTTATTGAATTAAAAAGTACAAAACTCATTTATTACAAGATACAGCAAAGCAACCACAGTGACATACTCCTAAGAGGATTATAAAAGGATTAAATACTCTACTAACTAGTAATAACAAGAGGTAACACACGTGGTCTTTTTGTCACGTTTGGCAATCAATCTAGCATTGTTTTTTGCTTGCAACATGAGTGAAAATAAACTTGTGTTACATATCGATATGCAATGCAGACAATGTCAGAGAGAAGCAGAGAAAAAAATATATCAAGCTGTTAAGGAAATGTTCCAATTTATGGAATCAACAAGATGTCATAATTTCAATGTAGATATTCATTTATTAGCTTCACATAGTAAAAGGAAATGGAACATTTAGCTAAATAGAATAGAAGCAAATCATTCATTTTAGTGCTAGTAAGGACTTAATCGAGTGGAGGACTTTCCATATTGAAATACGATAGAAAAGATAATTATCCATAAAATAATAAAACAGTCACATGCAGTTCAAATCATGTAGCAAAACCTTTAAAAACACACATCAGTTCTAAAATAAAGTTGCTTGACAGATAAACGAATAAATAATAAAGCAAGCAAATATAAAAAAGTTTGTATTTGCTATCAAAATCCTAGGAAGCATGTGTAAGAAATAACTAACTTCTTTTTGTCAATGTCTGGTATGTCACTTCTCTCAGCTTTCTCCACAATCACCTGTAGCATACAAACAATTAGCATGAGATAGTGGAAACTATTGTTATTTAAAAAAATAACATGGATTATTTACAGGACTTCTGTCAGGGTATTTGTCCCTGATACGAGCAGCCTCTACTTTCAAGTGCTTGCCTCCTTTCTGCAGATGTGAACATATAGGCAAACTTGAGACCCTCAATCAAAATTTAAAGCATTACGCTGAATTATAGTAGATATATCCTTGTGTTTCTAAAAAAATTTGGCAGTCAAGTTTCAACCTAGTCTATTCATATGCTGGACTAATCAACAAATTGTAGATAACGAGATAAAAAGTCATGTTAATAATGGAGAATGATAAAATAAAAAAATAGCATTAAATGAACAAATTGTAACCAGTTATCAATTCATGGAGGGAAAACAAAGAAATTCCAAACTAGAATAAAAAAATAGAGATGCAATAAATACAATACAGCACATAGAAAAAGTCCTAAATTCGAATTTTTCTTGAAGAAAATTTCTACTTGGCCGATAGAGGAGTTCAGAGTAGCAGGGCTCTTGGGGTTAATGGTGGACTGGTAGCTAAAGCGGCGAAACTGTAGGCGAAGACTCACCGAAGAGGGAGAAGGTGGAAAACTCAAAGGTGGAAAAGAAGAGGGAGTTGGCAAAGAGAGAGATGAGGAGGGGAGGACAAGATGCGGGGGTTCTCGGTGAAGAGGAAGATGACTTCCTTGAGGATGTTGCAGCCCGGGCAAGCGATCATCGACTAATCGAGAGAGGCGCGGAACGTGAAGAGCAAGAAGAAGAAGAATCAAGAAGAAATCAAGCGGGGATGTGAGAAAAAGGGATTTTTTTTATTTTTCTTCCTTCTCACTTCGTTGGATTTGGATGCAGGAATCGGACGGGTGTGAAAAAAGGATTTTATTTTATTTTTCCTGATTTCTTTGTTGGATTTGGATGCCACCCGGGCTATAAAGTAAAAAAAAAAAAAGAGCCCCAGGTAAAATTAAAAGGGAACATTACATGGTAATAAGGATTTTATAGAAAATGACCCCGGGCTATAGCCCGGGTTTCACTTGCCTCCGTCTTTGATTGCACTCCTCCTAACTCCCCACCCCGACCTTGTCAACTACGGTTTGGTTGGGTTCAAAAAATATCAACTCTTATTATTATGGTTCGGTTCATAGTGATTTAATATTATTATTTATATATTTTTTTTGTAAAATATTTAAAATTTTATAACTATAGATTTTTTTTTTATAAAAAGGTTGACTAAAGTATAAAGGGAATTAAAGTCGTAGTTCATTAATTCCTTTGGTATCAGCATTTTTTATTTTATTTTTCAAAATATACATTTCTTGTATTGTGTTTGTAATTTGTAATCTGTGTCCTATTTAATTATTAAATAGTACTTGAACTTCCAACAAATCCAAAGGCAAATTACATTCTTTTTCATCACCTATATTAATTTTCCTTATCACTATATCTAAAATTTAAAATAAATAATTCACTTTATTAAATTTAGATAATCATTTTTTATTATACACTATGTTAACTATCCTAAAATTCTATTATCTTTATTTTTTTATTATTTTCTTTTCTGCCTTCTATTTTTTATTATTATCTTACTATTTTATTAAAAATCTTCATCCTTTACTAACTAACTTTGGTAAAACTTAAAATTTGCCCTTTTTCTATTTATACTAAAAATAATTCCAAAGTTTATTAGTAATTCCACAAGCAAAACCATCAGTGCTCTAGAGTTCGAGACTCAGTAACAGCGTATTATTATGAATTTTTCTCATCATTAATTTTCTCTGGTGGTTTTATATTAAAAAATATAATTCTTTTTAGTTTCATATCTTAAAATTGACAACACTATTATCAAAGAATGTTCTATAAATATTTTAGACAGACGATATTAAAAAATATATTTTTCTTAGTTTTTTTTACTAAGACAAGTATAATTAATTATTGGTTTATAAGGATGACACTAGAAAATCCAAACAATTCGGATTTTCAAAAACCCAAATATTTTATATATTATTATATTAGACACGTAAACACGTGTGTACGGTGACACTAGTATTTATGAAATGAGTGAAACTAGAGAGATTGAAAAAATAAGTGGAAAAAAAAGATATTGAAAAAAAAATGTTACTTTTCATGTAAAGATTTCATTTACTAAATTTAAAAATTAGTATTCATCGTATTTAAATTTCAGAAATAGGTAAGGTAATTAATCCAAAATTTTTTTAACTATCCTATTTAAAATTTAAAATAAAATCTTTAATATAATAATTAATATGAATGCTCTAAGATATTATCTATTCTACAACAATGATGGATACAAAACAATTTAGAATTTTTGGATCTTTTACAATTATCTATGTAAAATATTAAAATCTTGTTCGCAATGCTGTGGTTCATTTAGACAGATATACTTCATCGTATGGTTGCAAATAAATTAGACATGAAATTCATGGACAAAACGTGTCGTTTGTTCCATAAATCTTATTTATTTTCGTTAAATAGTAAAGAAAACATAAACTCATATTAAAAAATAATATTCATAAATAATTTATCAATAAATTTATTTATTAACTTATATATAATTTAATTACCAATAATAATATATTTTTTAGTATTTATGAAATTCAACTATTATAATAATAATAATAATAATAATAATAATCCGTAAAGGTAGGCATCACCAATTCATTAATGATGATATCTCATGTCTCATCCAATTGGGCAACGGTTGTTCACGCATGAACTTCGCCTCCCTTAATTGCGCACTAAACACTATCACATTATTCTCCTCTCGAATTTCATTGCCAACTTGCCTTTTTTTTTAAAAAAAAAAGATGGACAAATTATTATAACATATATCTTTGTCTTCTACTCATGAATACTCCCTCGAAATTGAGGGAAATACAGTAAGTAAATGATAAAAATAATCCACCAATAGCCAATCGAGATAGGCTCCTTCATTTAAGGGTTGACTCGCCCAAGTCCTATCTATTAATAATTTTCTATTTTTTCCATTATTTTCTAAATTCACAAACAAACAACAAATTGCTCTTAAGTTTTTTTTTGGGTGTGTGTTAGAGACAATTACTTGGGGTGTTTGGAATATTTTCAAAATGTATGAAATTTCATGGTATATGGAATTTGCAAAAGAGTCCGAATAAATGATTTGATCTCTTATTTCTTGAACAGAGAATTTCGAGATATTGGCGTATATAAATACAAATAGTCCAATAAAAACCAAAATTTCCAGGAACATTTTACATTTAAAATATTTCTTTTCTAAAAAGAAAAACCATTTTCAAAATAAAAATATCATAGTAATTGTTATATTTATAATCTGGAATCGCGCTTCGCTTTCCGATTTGGCGTGAAGGAGAACGATATATGCTAAATTACGGAATGTGCCAGCCTTGCCGGTGACTCTCTGCCGCCTTTCGTATTCGTTCACGGCTGAATTTGGCCGAAGCTGACGACCACGTGCGTCGGCAGTGCTAACGAGAGGAACAAGCTTAGATAATAATAATAATATTATTATTATTATATATATTATTGATTGTACTGTTATAATAATATTAAAATAAAAAAATATGTTTTTGAATAAAACTATATCTTACTGATCGAGCAAATAATGGAAAACAAATGTCCTTTTATGTAAATGGGTTTAAAACTAGATGAGGCAGATCCCTCCTATATAAACACTTAGCCACCCCCCTTTCCGAAAGCCACTCGCCTTCTTCCAAACCGAGTACCTGCCCTCGCTCAAGATCTGAACTGGAATGGGCGGCGGTGGCGTGGCGGCGCTGGAGACGGGGATGACGGAGAAGGAGGACGAGGAGGAATCCTCGCCGATCGAGGAGGTTCGCCTGACGGTGGCGTCCACCGACGACCCGTCGCTCCCGGTGTGGACCTTCCGGATGTGGACGCTCGGCCTCATCTCCTGCTGTTTGCTCTCCTTCCTCAACCAGTTTTTCGCCTACAGGACGGAGCCGCTCATGATCACCCAGATCACCGTCCAGGTCGCGTCCCTCCCGCTCGGACACTTCATGGCCCGGGCGCTCCCGACGGCCAAGTTCCGCGTGCCCGGCCTCGGCCTCGTCTCCCTCAACCCGGGCCCCTTCAACATGAAGGAGCACGTCCTGATCTCGGTGTTCGCCAACGCCGGGGCCGCCTTCGGGAGCGGCTCCGCCTACGCCGTCGGGATCGTCAACATCATCAGGGCATTCTACAAGCGGAGCATCAGCTTCCTCGCCGGATGGATGCTGATCACCACCACCCAGGTAATCGTCGAAATGCCCCTTTCTCGCTACTTGATTCTTTACCAGGGTTTGCAGATCTGACGCCCCATCGATCGGGATGGATGGAGTGTAGGTGTTGGGCTACGGGTGGGCAGGGCTGATGAGGAAATACGTGGTGGAGCCGGCGCATATGTGGTGGCCGGGCACGCTCGTCCAGGTCTCGCTCTTCCGGTCAGTGCTCCACATACCTATCAATCAATCATCATTCTCAACTCGATCTTTGTTGCTTGGTTTTTCGATTCGATGTCTTCCAGTGCCCTTTTTGCAATTCGCAACAGCAATCCCCTGCCAATCTCTCTGGTTTGGTGGTAATGGCTTCCTAATCGGCACATGTTTAGAACCAACCAAACTTCAAAACAAGACGCTTAACAAAAATTTAGGGGTTGTTAAGATACCAAAAACGAGTAATATTTTTCCTGCCGTGTTAATGGCCGGAAAGGAAAGGTTCTCTCTTCAAAAAAAAAAAAAAAAAAAACTAGACTTTGTTTGGCGATCAGTTTTAAGTGGCCTTATTTTGCTTTCGTTTGAACGTTCTACCTAACAAAAAAGAATAATTTAGGACAACAATTTTCCTTTTTTTTTTTTTTTGTGTGGACGTTATGCACTCGTCGTTTAGTATATTTCGGAGTTTGCCATGTTTAATAAATTGATGATTAACTTCGTGACAATAAACCTTTTTTCCATGTTCTGGCGACCTGAAAGGATCGTTTAACTACGAAATCAGCATTTCCCCTAAAAAGTAATGCTGTTATGTTTCTGTAAATGTGCAGTGTTACTGAGACTGTGACCACTAACAGGCTGTGTTTTTTTTTAAGGAAATAAGAAGGGAAGAAAAATGTAGTGTTTTTCATAAATTCTTCCATTTTTTTTTTAATAAAACCACTCACATAATTCAAAGGCGTCACGGAAAGCTTACCAGCTAATGTGGCTAGGGTTGGCGGTGGGCGGACGGTGCAAGGGTATGTACGTTCAAATTCAAGGGCAAATGCCTGCTGTCATTGTCAGAATGCCAGTGGGAATTATTGGTTCTCCCAAGTTGGTACTTGGTAGCGATAGCAGACCATACCAGTGCTGCATAGCATAAGAAGATCAACCACGACTGACTTGAGGTTTTGGCGCTGCAATTTGTTTGCTAGTTCCTCAAGTTTTTCCATCTAGTGGCACTATACTACTGTAGGTTGGAAATCACGCATTAGCAAAGGACAAGAGGATAGAGGTGTGAGAGTTGACCACCCACATTGCGTCCGTTTAGGTTTGAATTAGAATATGACAAGAGTGTCTTGAATATGAGGCATATCAACTGATTCTCCAAGAAATCTAGTTAATTAATAAAGTTTTCTTGCGATCTGGAAGGATTATTATTATTATTATTATTATTATTATGTTTTGAATGATTACAAACAAGCAAGAAAATCATATTAATTTATGATTAAACATCAGCTTCTATATATCCATATTTGCCTTTTCATTTCAATCAGTTTATCGTGTTAAATTTGATTTGTTGTTTGTGTTTAGGGCTCTGCATGAAAAGGATGAGCGGCGCATGTCGAGGGCCAAGTTCTTCGTCATCGTACTCGCCTGCAGCTTCACCTGGTACACCGTCCCCGGTTACCTCTTCCCCACTATCACCAACATCTCCTGGGTTTGCTGGGCCTTCTCCAACTCCGTCACCGCCCAGCAGATCGGCTCCGGCCTTCAGGGTCTTGGCCTCGGCGCCTTCACCCTCGACTGGGCTGCCGTCGCCTCTTTCCTCGGCAGTCCCCTCGTCAGCCCCTTCTTCGCCATCGCCAACGTCGTCGTCGGCTATGCCCTGCTCATGTACGTCGCCATCCCCGTCTGTTACTGGGGCTTCAACCTCTACGATGCCAAGACCTTCCCCATCTTCTCCTCGGACTTGTTCACAGCGTCCGGCCAGGCATACAACATCACAGCCATCGTCAACGATAGGTTTGAGATCAACATGGCGGCATATGAGCAGCAGGGGAGAATAAATCTCAGCATGTTCTTTGCCTTGAGCTATGGCTTCGGCTTCGCTGCAATCGCTGCGACGCTAACGCACGTCATGTTTTTCTACGGAGGGTAACTATAAGCTATATATTTATGAAACATGAATCAATCTCCAATACTAAATATCATGCATCTACGCAATGCAGAGAGATCTACGATAGATTCCGGGTCGCATACAAAGGGAAGCCGGACATCCACACGAAGCTAATGAAGAAGTACGAAGATATCCCTCAATGGTGGTTTCAAGTACTCCTTGTAGTGACATTCGCAGCTTCTCTCATCCTCTGCACCGTCTTGAAGGACCAAGTACAGCTCTCATGGTGGGGGCTCATCTTTGCCTGTGGTATGGCCTTCATTTTCACCCTCCCAGTTAGCATCATCACTGCAACTACGAACCAGGTAAAGTCTTAATCATGCATACACATACGTTACATGAACGAAAGCCGATTGCTAATTGGATCGCCTTACTGGTTTGGAAAAAGACACCAGGCCTCAACATTATCACAGAGTATATGATGGGATTGATACAACCTGGGAAGCCCATCTCTAATGTTTGCTTCAAGGTTTTTGGCTACATGAGCATGGCCCAAGCTGTGTCCTTCCTATCCGATTTCAAGCTCGGACACTACATGAAGATTCCACCCAAATCCATGTTCCTGGTTCAGGTAATTTAATTGCCCGTATCAAACCATATCGATATATTGTCTTATGGAACTTGCGTCGAACAGTTCATCGGCACCGTGATCGCGGGGACGATCAACCTGGGCGTGGCCTGGTGGCTGCTGGGGTCCATCGAGCACATCTGCGAGCCCCACAATCTGCCGGATAACAGCCCCTGGACCTGCCCGTCCGACCGCGTCTTCTTCGACGCGTCGGTGATCTGGGGACTGGTCGGGCCGAGGCGCATCTTCGGGCCGCACGGCAACTACGGCTCGCTCAACTGGTTCTTCCTCGGGGGCGCCGTCGGCCCCTTCATCGTCTGGCTCCTCCACAAGGCATTCCCGAGTCAGTCCTGGATCCCCCTCGTGAACCTGCCAGTCCTGCTGGGGGCGACCGGGATGATGCCGCCAGCGACGTCGCTCAACTTCAGCGCGTGGATCACGGTCGGGACGGTCTTCAACTTCTTCGTCTTCCGGTACCGGAAGAAGTGGTGGGAGAGGTACAACTACATCCTGTCGGCGGGGCTGGACGCGGGCTTGGCCTTCATGGGCGTGCTGCTCTACTTCACGCTGAGCATGGAGAGCAGGAGCATCAGCTGGTGGGGCACCAATGGGGAGCACTGCCTCCTCGCCTCCTGCCCGACGGCCAAGGGAGTGCAGGCGGATGGGTGCCCTCTGTTTTAGTTATTCTTTTTTCAGTACATAGACACATAAACACCCAATTCCTTAGCCTCCCTCACTGTCGACGGAGCAGTTCAGTTAGATTATGCTAAGCTTTGTTGGTATTGGACCTGGTCAAGAATTTCCCTGCAAGATCTGTAGACTTTAGCTTTGAATAGCCAAAGATTCAAGAATGCAGAAAAATATCGTCGTAGAATTCATTGAACAAAATAGAGTATGAATAGAAATTATAAAGGAACAAAAAGGAATGACTACATCATATTCAAACTTTAAAATATCGTCGTAAAATTCATCATTTTTTTTATAGAAGGAAAGAAGTGGAGGAAAGAATGCCATCGCAAGTGAAGGCTTGAAGCCATTGGTGGCTGTGTTCAAGGTCAATCGCGATCGTGAGTGAAGCAACTACGTGCAGGGCTACCCCAACCCCCTTAGCTACGAGTTACCTCTCGCGGTCACAAGCGCATTGAGAAAGATTTGAGTGGGCATGGGACAAAGGAGGAAGACAAATTTATTCGGTTAGATTTGGATAAAAAAAAATATTTGAAATTAATAAACGGAGAAAAGAAATAGGGTAAAAAAATAATTCTTTTATTGATATTACTAAGTCAATAGATTTATTTATATAAGTTGTCTAAATAATAATGAAAAAATTAAATACGATATATATAGTAATGAATATAACATATTTAGAAGTATTATTATTTTTACTATTTGATTCATATGATTTTGATTGTGATGCCGATCTTGATTGTGATGTCAAATATAATAAATCTCAATTGATTGAAATCAATTTGAGATTATTTTTCATTTTTATCATTACCACCTGACAAACTCAATGGGAGTGTCTGAACGTTGAGTTTAAGTGCTAACTTGGTGAAACGTTGTCTGAATAATGACTTGGTAAATATATTAACAATTTGATCTTTAGTAGAGATGTAAGAAACTAAAAGTTATTGAGTCACCACACACTCATGAACAAAATGAAAATCAATTTCTACATATTTTGTACGAGCATGAAAAATAGGATTTGTCGCAAGATAAGTTGCTCCAATATTATCACACCATATTTTAGGCGTAGCAGTTGGGGAAAAATGTAATTCCGAAAGAAGAGATTATAGTCAAATAATTTCTAATGTCGCGTTAGCTATAGCTTAATATTCAGCTTCAGTACTTGAGCGAGAGACTGTAGGTTGCTTCTTTGAAAGCTAAGAAAAAAGATTTTGCCCAAGAAATATGGCATAGCCACTAATAGAACGTCTATCTTCGGGAGATCTAGCTCAATCTGCATCACTGTAGGCAATCAACTCTCGTGAGGACTGACGATACAAAAGATGACCATGTAGAATAGTGCTTTTGAGATATCGAAGAATTCTCTTAACACCTTCCCAATGGTGTTCAGTAGGAGCATGCATAAATTGACAAACACGATTCACAGCGAAAGCAATACCAGGTCATGTAATGGTGACATATTGTAGAGCACCAACAATGCTTCGGTAGATTTGGGGGTCAGACATTGAAGAGGAGAATGAAGGTGCAGTGAAACCACCTTCAATGATCGGTGTGGAGATAGGACATGCACTATCCATTTTAGCTCGTTATAGAAGTCTAGTAATATATTTGCTCTGAGAGAGAAGACAACTTTCAGAATGTGAGAGAAACTCTATGCCAAGGAAAAATCAAGCATTGCCAAGATCCGGAATAGGAAACTCCTGACGAAGAAGATGGAGTAAAGTAGTAATGTCATTTTGATCACTACCAGTTATTAATATATCATCCACATAAATCAGAATAAATATTGAAAACTCCTCATTACTTTTGTATAATAGTGAAGAGTCATTTTTTTAGTCAGAAAATCCCAGAATATGAAGCCAGGTAGATAGACAATGGAACCATTCATCAGGTGCTTACCGAAGACCATATATAGATTTCTGAAGTTGACACACGTGTTGGAAGGTGTGGGTGGATGAATTTAGGCGGTTGCTCCATATAAACAGTTTCTTCAAGGTGTTAATGAAAGAAAGTATTGGAAGCATCTAATTGATGTATCGGCCAATTGGAACTAACAGCTATAAATAATAGCAATCTGATAGATGTAATTTTGATGACTGGACTAAAAGTATCATTGAAGTCAATACCTGGTTGTTGATTAAAGTCTTTAGCAACAAGACGAGTTTTGTAATTTTCAATAGATCCATCTCCATGATACTTAATTCGGTATACCCATTTAGAGCCCACAATATTCATAGATGGAGTACGAGGAACTAAGCTCTAGGTTGCATTGCAAAAAAGAGCATCAAATTCTGTAGTCATCACAGCACGCCAATTTAGATCTTTGACCGCCTATTTAAAGCTAGAAGGCTCAATAAAATTTGAAGAAGCAACAAAAGCACATGGAAGAGGATAATAAGTGGAAACTGGTTGACATCATGCATAAATATCTCTTAGAGGAAGCATTCGCCGAGGAGCATCATCATCAGAGCTACTCGGAGATGAGTGGTCAGACGGATGAGAATAAGAACTAGAGAGTGGATCACCACTAACCGCTAAGTCTACAGGAGTATGTGGTGACGGAGTAGGACCCAAGATGTCATCCCCCCTTGTACTTTCAATATGTTCTGATGAATCAATATGTGGGGATTCTAGTATATGACTCGGTGATATTAGATAAGTTTCTTGATTATCTAAAGGAGGATTCGAGGTAGTAACTACAAATGGAAAAAGAGATTCATTAAAAGTAACATGTCCAGAAATATATATCTGCCTAGTCAAAATATGGAGGCAACGATACCCATTATGTAAATTATTATAATCAAAGAAAACACATTATAGAGAGTGAGGGTTTAACTTGCGTTTAGTGTAAGGTCATAGCCAAGGATAACATACGCAACCAAAGATACGAAAGAAAGAGTAATTTGGAAGACGATTATAAAGTCTTTCCAATTGGCACTTATTTTGAAGTAGTGGAGTGGGTAAATGATTGATAAGGTAGACTGCGGTTTGGATGGCATCATCCCAAAATTTAAGTGGAACTATGGCATGACTAAGAAGAGCAAAGGCAGTTTCAACCACATGACGATGTTTTCTCTCGGCAGATCCATTTTGTTCAGGAGTGTGGGGACAAGAGACTCGATGGATGATACTAGAGGAAGTAAGATAGCGATGAAGCACTTGATACTCTCCACCCCAATCAAAATGAAGGGAGAGTATTTTACGATCAAAATAACACTCAACATGCTTTTGAAAATGACAAAAAATATAGAAGAGATCAGATTTTTTTTTCATAGGAAAAATCCAAGTGAACTTGCTAAAGTTGTCAATAAAAATAACATAGTAAAGAAAATCCTGATTAAAAAGAATAGGAGCAGGACCCTATATATCAGAGTGAAAAAGTTCCAAAGGAAAGCTAGAGTTGTGAGTAGAGGATACAAAAGGTAGTTTATGAGATTTTACTTTCATACAAGCTTCACATAAATGAGATAATGATGCTAAAGAAGTTGGTAAACCAAAATGATTAACAATGTATTGAACAAGATGTAGAGACGGATGACCAAGATGTGCATGCCAAGAGAATTTGTCTGTGCGTTCTCCAGTAAAGGTTTTGAGAGATGTGGGTTGAAGATGATAAAGACCATTTTTAGTGTCCGCTTGAAGTAGAATAGTTCCTGTCGCGGGATCTTTCACAAGACAATGATGAGGATGAAATTTAAAAAATACGTTATTATCAAGAGCAAATTGATGTACGGAAAGTAAATTTTTAGTGATAGAAGGAACATGAAGAGTATTACGTATATGAAAAGTACGACCACATGAATGAAAGAATGTGTTTCCAATGTGAGCAATTTGCAAACCTGAGTCATTGCCTATTTGCACCATGTCATGTCCATGATAAGGCGAAGCTTCTGTAAGATTCTCATACTCCGATGTAACATGATGAGTCGTTCTAGAATCTGGATGTCATCCTAAGGTTTCAAGAACCAATGACGTTGCAATAGGAGGGATGGAGAGTGAGAATGCTTCAGAATGAGATAATTTAATACTAAATTGCCAAAATGGGGGAGGGGGTCGATTTGATGATACAGGTCCTCCTCGAAAATTTGAATCATATCTTTTATAGTAATTTTGAGCATAATGACCATAGTTGAAGCAAATCTGACAACATACTTGTCCTCAACCCCGACCTCTGAAACCTCTAATCTGATTTTGATGACCATGTTGGGGAGGAGACTGATTATATTGATCAGGTTGTGGAGTTTTGCTAATCATGTGTGCCGATAAAGATATAGAATTTGACATCCTTTGAGATTGTATTTGTAGAAGCCTTTCATGAGAGGATAACATACCATGAAGAGTTTCAAGTGATATTTGATCCATGCGAGTCATCACACTAGGAATAAAGCTATCATAGTGAGGAACCAAACCTGCAAGAACATGCATTAATAGTTCTGGATCAGAGACCGGATGTCCAATTGTAGCTAGGTTGTTGGTAATAGTCTTGACTGATTGCATATAATCACTGATAGAGAGGCATCTCCTTGTTACACATACTGTAATTGTAGACGAAGTTAGAGAACCCGTGTTTGAGAGTGAGATACAAAATAATGATCAAGAGCTTCCCAAACTTGATGAGAGGTGTTGAGGCCAACGAGCAATGGAAGTATAGGCTCAGTAATTGATGAGATTAACCAAGACAAAATTAATTAATCCTTCTTAAACCAAATAGCATAAGATGGATCATCTTTTTAGGTGAGGATGAAGTACCATCAATATGATCAAGTAAGTTATGAACACAAAGTAAAGGAAGAAATTGTAATTTCCAAAGTAAATAGTTATCATGGTCAAACATAACGAAAAAAAAGGAACCATATGAAAAGGGAAAAATATATTTTGTGATGACGCAGGGATCTCAATAGAATTGACAGAAGATATTTTTTTTACAATTTTTTTTGCATTTTTTGTACGTTTTTTTTTTGCTTTTTTTTTTTTGTCTCTGCTCACTTTTCTCTCTCTCTTTTTTTTTTGTTTTTTTTTTCTACTCATTTTTTCTGCTTTTGTTTTTTCTATTTTTTTCTAATAGAAATGGAAGAGGAAAAAAAATAAAAAAATAAAATGAACAAATAATAACTTTGCCTTGCTACGATTGATGTTGTCGAAGTTGCTACCGTCGATAAAAATAGTTGTTGATAAAAGGAGAAGAAAAGTTGTTGCCGAAGTTGTCGAGATTGCCGCACTATAGACGATGATATCAAACCTCGATGTAGAAATTCTTGTAGCTGCTGTAACAAAAATTTGAAAGAGGAAAATTGAGAGGAAGAGAAGATGCCTCTGATACCATGTTGAAACTAATAGATGAAGAAAAGAAACAAGATAAAGAATAGTTCTTTTATTGATATTTACTAAAGCCAATAGGCTTATTTATACAAGTTGTCTAAATAATAATAAAAGATTAAATATGACATACAATTTATAAACATAGCAATAAATATAACATATTTGGAAGTATTATTATTTTTGCTATTTGATTCATGTGATCTTGATTGTGATGTCGATCTTGATTGTGATGCTAAATATAATAAATCTCAATTGATTGAAATCAATTTGAGATTATTTTCCATTATTGTCATTATATCGATTCTAAAATCCGTCTATTTATTATTTTTATAAGAAGTAAAATAAACAATTCATCTTTTTAAAAAATAAACACTCAATAAATTTCCAAATGATTTTTTTAATTTTTATTTTCATCCTCTCAAAATTAAATGATCCCATCCGTAAGCTAAGTCAGATGAAGAGGTCGTGATGAGGGTAGAAACGTTGACTAAGAGAGGACTGGAGCTGACTTTTTGCCCTCCAATGGAGCAGGGAGAGACGGTGGAAAGGGATACCCATGAACCTGCACACTCTATAGACAACTCACATGGAGCATTAGAGTGTGAACTAGGGAAGAGATCTTTGGCACAACTACTCCGATGCGAGCTTGGCCTTCAAGGGCGTGTTGTTCTACTTTGTGCTGAGCATGGAGAATAGGTGCATCACCTGGTGGGGCACCGATGGGGTGCACTGCCTCCTCGCCTCCTGCCCGACGACCAAGGGAGTGTAGGCGAATGGGTGCTCTCTATTTTAGTTCTTCATTTTCAGTATATAAACATATAAACACCCAGTTCCTTAGCTTCCCTCACTATCGACGAAGCAGTTCAGTTAGATTATGCCGAGCTTTGCTGGTATTGGACCTGGTCAAGAATTTCCATGCAAGATTTGTAGTCTTTAGCTTTGAATAGCCAAAGATTCAAGCACCACTGAATGTAGAAAAATATCATCATAGAATTCATTGAACAAAATAGATATGATTAGAATTATAAAGAAGGAACAAAATGGAATGACTATATCATATTCAAACTTCAATGAGCCACATCTAGCCCCAAACTTGATACAAATGGTAAGCACATGATATTCTATCTAAATTGAACAAGGGTTGATTCTAGGGTATCATTGCTTGTAGAGGTTCCGCCATGCGTTTGCCACCTGTGTTCATGTTGAAGTTCCTTCCATACGATGTGAATCCGTTGTAGGGGTTGTTAATATGGCGATTTTATATTTTTTCAATGAGCCACATTTAGGCCCCCAGGACTTAGCACAAATGGTAAGCGCATGGTATTCTGTTTGAATCGAGCAGGGGGTCGATCTCAGGGTTTCACCGCCTGTAGAGGTTCCACAATGTGCTTGCCACCTGTGCTTTTGTTAAATCTCCTTCCATACAATGTGGGGTCGTTGCAGGGGGGTGTTAATGTGGTAGTTCCACATTTTTTTTTAATGAGTCATATTTATGCCCCAGAGCTTAGCACAGATGGTAAGCGCATGATATTTTGTCTGAATTAGGTAGAGATCAATCTCAGGGTTTCACTGCTTGTAGAGGCTCCACCATGTGCTTGTCACATGTGCTCTTGTTGAACCTCTCTCCAAACTGTAAGTACTCCGAGTTAGTTTTGATATGGTCAACCAAGTTAAATTAGATCCTGCGATGTTGATGCCTTGTTTCTAAATGTACATGAACTTAGGAACACAGAAAGTTGAGCAGAAGACATAGCGGATGAGAAGGATGACACGGGAAGTTAGTCGATGGGATCAATACATCTGAGAGACCAGATGTTATGAAAGAGTACACTGATGAACGAGAAGGACGTGTGCCATGTTCGAGGGATGAGAAGCCAGGGGGAAAGCCTGCTTGATAAGAAAGTCAGAGTTGGGTTTGGGTAAGCTCAACTCCAAACGGCCAAAGCATCACCCAAAGAAGAACGAAGAAGAGTAACCAGTTTTAAAAGTTAACTGGTCGAGCTGGCTAGTGGAAGGTGCCCTAAAGGTGATGGAAAGGCGCCCACAAGGTGATGGAAGGCTGCCCTCATGCCTTTTCATAGAAGGAACCCTCAAGGTTGATGGAAGGTGCCCTCAATCTAGTTGGAGGTGCCTCCAGTAGCCGTTAACCTACCGTTTGAAAGGATAAAACTCTATCACGACGAGGATAAACTCTATCTTCTTGGAGGCACTCTAGATATTTTGGAGGCGCCTTCAATCGATGAAAATCAATGGTAACTTTTGTCCAGGAGGTTATAAAAAGTCCCTTAGAGCTAGTAATTAATTAATAATTTTTGTTTTCAATTCCTAACTGTTTCTGAGCGTTCAACGGCTGTAAGAGGTTTTTCCGTCTTCAACGAATGAGATTTTTACCGAGCTTTTTTATTATCTTAGATTAACAACCGCCTAAGTTGTAATCTAGCAACTGTTGTACCTCTTACCTTTATTTCTATTTATTTTTGTTATGCTAATTGCTTAATTAATTTTGATTATTCTTACTAAGCAAAAGCAAGAGATTTAGCTAACTTTCTTTTCAGGCTATTAACCCCCTCCCTTTAGGTAGGTTAACACAGACCTACATATACGACGTGCGGTCATTGTAGGAGGGTTGTTAATATGGTGGTCCCATATTTTTTTTATGAGCCACATTTATGCCCCACGGGCATATCACAGTTGGTACTCAGGTGACAAGCTTGTTGGATTAGGCATGGATTGATTCTCGGAGGGTTTCATCACCTTGTGTTATGCACTCTAATCTAAGAGGTCATTACGTAATATGATTTATTTATTTGTATCTTATTGTGAGATTGATGGTATTAAGCCGTTTGAGAAGAGCAATATCATTTTTTGTCGAATTCAACGAGCCACATTTATTCAACAAGGTAATTAATTATGTGTTAGTTTTTTTTAATATAGTATTATTGATCCAATATTTATAAAAGAACTTATTTGTTTACTTTTTTGCTTTGTGTACTCAGAGGGTGGATCGAGGATGAAAAGAAATACTTGCAAAAGAAAGAGAAAAAAAGAAAGGAAGGAAAGAAGCAGAGGAAAGAATGTCTAACGCTTGTGTATCTGTATTTATCTCCCTGCATATCTATATGGTCGACACTAGAGGACCGTTAAGGTAGTAGATCTATTTTTTTTAAGCCATTGGGCTATGTGTTGTTAGTTATAAATTATTCGATGTGTAACGAAAGGTGTGAAAAATTAGATTAAACTACTTTTAAAAATTTTTCACAAAAAAATAGTTTTGTTTAGATTAAACCAATGATCTTGTTTAATTATAAGCATGCAAACATTATCATATTTTATTTACAGTTTTACAAAAGAGATTATAATCATTACCAGATATCTTTTGGATATTGAGTTCGTGTCTAAGATTTGCAGGTCGCCGGAATTCTTTCAATACCACGATCTTCCTCACCAATTCTTCAAATCAATCGAGGGACAAAAGTTTGGGTTAACTCTCCTAACTTTTCTCACAAATCAACTATATAATTTTTCACAAAAATTCTCATCTTGAGTGAGTGAGAGAGAGAGAGAGACATATATTATATAGCATGAGAGAGGGGAACGTGTATTATAAAATTTGTGAGAATATTTATAATATTATCAAATATTTGATTTCTCCCTTTTATATTTTATTTTTAATTAAATTACAAATAGAATATTCCCTCAAGTTTAAATAATAAATAATTTTATTATTTAATAAATGTTGTGAGAATAAATAATTAATCAAATTAATTATTTAAGAATATCCATCATACGATTAGACGGAGATGGTTTGGGGACCATGAACCCATATTTTGAAGCTCCAATAAATTTAGATACAATTAATTAAAGCTCTTTAATTAATTATCTAATTTATTAACTCCAAGATTATTCCACTAAAATATGGAATTACACTTTTGAGAATTATGGAACATGTTTTCTCAAAAGATTTGAACAATCCATTGAAATAATCATTACATGTCGATCAACCATTCGTTCATGGTTCACAATAGAGCTAGGTGAAATTACTATTTTACCTCTCTGTTTGTATCTAAAACCTTAAGTATAATTGATTCAATAGTGAATAGTTAATTCATAATTATGGATTAGAGCGCAAAAACTGTTTTGTACTAGAATCAACACTCAAGAGAACCATTTTAGCATCCTTTTGAAAGTTACAGATTTCGTATTTATAAATCATATTTCCAATTGAATGTATAATCAAGTCTCCAAAATTTAAGTGTTATGCCTATTATTAAAATAGGTTTTAACAAACAAATCAAGAGACCTGTTAATACAAACAAGGAGTCTATAACTACTCAGGATTTAGATTGATCTACATATGATCATCTTAGCAATGTTGATTCGAGTCTTTATAATAATACCTTAAAAATAGACTCTTAAATCACATTTGGTTCTTATCCTATATAATCATATTATATAAAATGTCTCTACTTAGTGTCATTACACTGATTATCTGGATACGACTATCATATTCATAATGTTAGCAAACTACATTAATGATTACCAATTAAAAATTCATACTATAATCAATCATGAACATTTTAAATATATTATCTATGATTTTAATCCTTTTGTATATAACAATCTTATATACTAAAATCATAGTTACAATAGTATATTATGGATTTTATATAGATATTCATTTTTATATAAGTAAGCATAAAACAATCAAATAATAAAATAAATACTTCTTTTATTTAATTCAGTAATTAATAATAAATATCTGTTTTATGGGCATATTCCCAACAAACTCCCACTTACCCTAAAGCAGATGAGACATATCTCTAAGACTCATTCCCTCTAAGTGACCTATGAACATTTTTTTGTTGAACCAATCTATGTGACCCTATGTTTTGATATTTGGACAAAGGTTTAAGTTAGGATTATTATTGTATTTGATATGTGCTTGTGAGGATGCAGGATACAAGTACAACAAGGAAAGTCCAAGTGTGATCTTGGCAAAGGACAAGTCTAAGTTGGATTTTGGCAAAGGTGAAAGTCCAAGTGGAATCTTGGTGGTGTAAGTCTAAGTATATAGTCTTGGCAATGTAAGTCTAAGTGTGACTTGGAAAGGTTGAAGTCTCGGAGCGAGAGGCTCTTAGCAAAGGATGAAGTCCTGGAGGTGAGGAATCTCTTAGCAATGGAAGACCCCACAGCAAAGGACAAGGTTGAAGGAATCTCTTGAAGGCAAGGCGTGAAGGATGGGGAAGCATCCGAGGGACACAAGGCTGATGGAGGAAGCTAGAAGGCAAGGTCAAGGTTGTGCAGGCAAGGACGAGTGCATAAGAGATTATACTCAGGGTGAAATCTTAAGTTTAAGATTTTACCAGTCGACTAGCAATTGGACCAGTCAACTGGGTCAGGACATAGAATATTTTTGTACCTGACAGTTGTGAAAATCAGGCAACTGGTACTGTAGCAGTTTCTGTAGCGGTTACTATGACAGTCGACTAGTACACTGCATAATCGATTGGGAGCGAACAGAATGCTTCTGCTCACTCAGCCAATGTAGAGCAGTCGACTGGTAAAGTTACCAGTCAACTAACATCGAAGCGTTGGGGTGTAAATGTAGAATTTCCACAAAGGGTAGTCGACTGGCATACTTACCAGTCGACTAGCAGTGGGAGAACAATTTATGTTTTCCTTTCAAGCTCTATTTAATAGAGCTCAGGGTGGCCGACCATAGTTAATGAAATAGAGGTGATTAACCCCTATTAGTAGTCTTCTAAGAGCCCTAGCATCCCAAGTGTTCATGTGAGAGTTTTGGTAAGGTTTCTCCATCCACAAGGAGCTACATGAGCTAGCCGAAGATTTTTTGGTGAGTCATCCACCAACAGATCAGGATCATCCACCTTACGGACAACAGTGGAGTAGGAGTAAGTGATATCTGAACCACATTATATAAATGTGTCATTGGGTTGTTATTTATTGTCATTGTAGAGCTTAGGGTTAGCTTTCTAGTCTTGTTAGTTTGTATTTTGTATTTCCACTGTGTGTTAACAAGTGTAGGAAGTAAATGATAGATCGTTTGAAGCGATAGAGGGGGGGGGGGGTGAATATCGCTCTTTTTAAAACTAATCTTTTCGTATTTTGAAACCAAAGTCGTGCAGTGGAAATAAGAAAAAGAGACAATGTATTTACTTCGTTCAGAGCCTAGCTCGACTCCTACTCGAAGGCCCGCAGTCCTTGACTGCACCGATGGGCAAAGCACTAAAATCCTTCTTTCCGAAGTCCTCGGAAAGAAGTGAATCGTACAATGGAGCTGTTAGGATCTTCGGATGGCTAGAGAGGGGGGTGTGAATAGCCTCCTCTAAAAGCTTAAGGAATTTCTTCCTACAAATCGTTAGCGCAGCGGAAATATGCAAACAAAAATATAAAACAAGAAAAAGAAAGACAAGCACCACTAACACCAGTATGTACGAGGTTCGGGGATAACTTGCCCCTATTCCTCGGCGTGTCCGTAAGGTGGACGACTCCTTGATCTTTCGGTAGATCACACCCCGGATAGATTCCGGCTAAAGATTTCACACCCCGGAAGACCTCGGAAAGAAGTGAATCGTACAATGGAGCTGTTAGGATCTTCGGATGGCTAGAGAGGGGGGGTGTGAATAGCCTCCTCTAAAAGCTTAAGGAATTTCTTCCTACAAATCATTAGCGCAGCGGAAATATGCAAACAAAAATATAAAACAAGAAAAAGAAAGACAAGCACCACTAACACCAGTATGTACGAGGTTCGGGGATAACTTGCCCCTACTCCTCGGCGTGTCCGTAAGGTGGACGACTCCTTGATCTTTCGGTAGATCACACCCCGGATAGATTCCGGCTAAAGATTTCCTCCTTCTCGGTGGAGTAACCTCTCCACAAAGTCTCCGGAGATATGTAAATGAAGCACAAGACTTACAATGATCAGTGGCTAGAAAGAATGAAGAATACGCTCACAGCCACACGAAGACGACAGTAAAAGCAAAGCGCAAGAAGGAAAACAGCTTCTCAGCCAAGAGCTCAAAAAAACCTTAGCACTTGCTTGATCGACCGACCGTTTTATCTCTTCATCCTTCTTCTTATGCCTTTGCTTTTCCACTGTGTTCAGCCTATACCGAATCACTGTCAACCTGCACCGAATCACTGTTGCAAGCTAAGGCGTCGCCAATCACTCTTCCTTCTCATCTGGTTCTCTGAACTCACACCAATAGAACCCATGTTCTTCGCAGGTGTCTCTGAGCTCGAACCAATAAGCAGGAGTCAAGCTGACTGCCAACTGATCGCAGCCAGTAAACGTTGATGCTCCAATTGCACCATTTGCAGCGAAACACAGTAGAAAGAACACTTTGTCTTATTCTCCTGATGGAGTTTAATTTGAATTCAAGTATTGGCATGATGCCTGCAACCTGCAATTGAAAAGCTCACAGCAGATGGTTAAATCAAACGAGTCAGAAGTTGCAGAGAAATATTATTGTGGATCGGTCAGCAGACCGATCCACAGCCTTTTTGGACCGATCAGGCCATAGCTTGATCGGTCCAGGAGAGCCCTGATCGGTCTGTGGACCGATCAGGCTATAGGTGGATCGGTCCACAGACCGATCCCCCTATCCTTTCTCCCGAACTCCGTTGCCTCCTGATCGGTCTACAGACCGATCGGTAATTCTCACAGAGAGTTACTGATTGGTTATTGATCGGTCTGGTGACCGATCCGATAACCATAGTATCACTGGATCGGTCAACAGACCGATCCAATGCCTATGTAGGTTTAGAGCTTCCTAGCCCTAAACCCTAAAGCCTTCCTGGTCTAGAGAACAAGCTACCAAGCCCTCTCTGACCTAGTCCGGAGAACGAGCTACCGAGCCATCTCCGACTTCCACGTCTGGTCCAGAGAACGAGCTACCGAGCCCTCTCTGACCTAGTCCGGAGAACGAGCTGCTGAGCCCTCTCCGACTCCGTCCGGTCCAGAGAACGAGCTACCGAGCCCTCTCTGACCTAGTCCAGAGAACGAGCTACCAAGCCCTCTCTGACTCCGTCCGGTCCAGAGAACGAGCTACCGAGCCCTCTTCGACTCCGCGTGCCAAGTTTCCATACTTGGATTTTTCCCTTCCACCTGATCAACCTTGATCAGTAATCAATCTGAGTTTAATTAATATCTGATACAAACTTAAATCAGTGTCAACATCAAAACAACAGCCAGGTCAGACTGTATCAACAATCTCCCCCTTTTTGTTGTTTGACAACACGATTTAAGTTTAGATCAGAAATGCTTATTTTCCATAATTTTAGGGGAATCAAGATCCTCCCCCTAAGACGGATACAACACTATGTAAGGAAGTCAATAATCCTCAAGGTTATCCTCTCCCCTAAAATCAAAACTTCATTCATCTCTAAACTTAGTTATCTTCTCCCCCTTTGTCAAACACCAAAAAGTTGCGAATTAGACAATAAGACTTAAAGGACTCCCACTTAACCCATACTGTCTCTTTCTTAATCCACATAGAATTCCCTCTAAGTGTATTATCGGACAGTAAATAAGAGACAATCAAGATATGACATATGAAAAGTATATAAATAGCCAATAAGAACTGAAACATAAAGAGAAGCAAGTAATAGAAAAACGAGTAGTATAAATATATGAAAACAGCTAATATCCAGGTCAGACACATGTATCTATCAAACAATATCCGAAACATAGGCAAACAAAATGACCAACATAAAACAAGGTGTATCAATCAACATCCTCAATATGAGGAGCATCATCATCATCAGCTGGAGGAATGAGTCCCTGAGGTGGCACGCCGCTGCTCGAGGGTGGATAGCACGAGAAATACTGCGGAGGTGGGTAGCTGGCCATCCATCCCAGAAGCACCTGCTGCGTCGCCAAATGTTGACTGCGTAGATCATCGTAACGCTGGTCAATCCGAACGCGCAGCCCATGGAGCTCAGCAGCCAGCAGCTCATCGTGCTGATCGATGCGGCTCTCCAGCTCAGCGATCTGCCAGCGCAGATCAGGATCTGCCTCTCCATACTCAGCAGCAGCAGGAGGAGGAGCAACAACAGGAGCAGCATCAACCTGTCGTGGAGGTGCCCATGGTAACTCACCCAGTGCTCTCCCGTCCTTCCAACGAACCTCCCCATACTGTCCTATGATGCCAGACTTGGAAAATGCATGTTTTCCAAGTCTGCAGTCCTGCCTCACCATCTTGACTATCCTTCCCTTGGAGACATCAATCTGTAGGGTCTCGAGCCAATCCGTAATTATATGCCCATAAGGCATATAAACGGTGAAGCTGTTAGGCTCACTATAGGAGATGATAGACGAATAAATGCTCGACATGATATCAAAATCAAGACGCCGACGCAATCCATAAAGCATCAAGTAGTGATATGGCCGGATCTCTGACAAGGGTTTAGATGTGATTGGCAGAAGGCAATTTGTGACAATCTTAAAGAGAATGTAATCTGGGGCAGATAGTCTCAGGGCTGCAAAGGTAGGAAAATCAACATCTAACTCATCTTGTCCACCCGGTCTAGGATGCCCGAAGAAATACTCATAAATGGAGTCAGATGAGACATCAAAGGGAGAAGGTAAGGGGTCTGGTAAATCAGGATATATGAAAAAGACATTTCCTGAACACCTCTGGCAAGCTAGATAATCAAAGAAGGTCGAGAAATTAAAATCAATAGTCTACTTAGCAACTCTAGTTTTATAATTAACATCATTAGTTTGATGAAGATTATTATAAAACTCAGATACTAAGTCGTAATTGATGTCCCGTTCTAAATATACTTGAGAATCAAGTTTGTAATAGGCAAGTATTTCCGACACAGATGGACAAAATTCATCCATGAATTTTCGATCCACAGACCTACAAGGAAGCAGTTTGAAGGTTCTTTGTTGAAAAGCTTGTTCAAAGTGATGGTTTGGAAATCTTCCAAAAACGGATGGTTGAGGTCGGGAGGGAACCTTAGATTTAGATTTCTCAGTTGACGACTTAGAAGTTCCCTCACAAACTTGTTTCTTCCTAAAGGTTAAAAATGTGATACGGACGGGGCAAACAGGTGAGCACGGAAGCCATCAACAACCAAGAACCAAGTCAAATTACAAAGATACGGTGAGAAATGAAAATGAAGTCCCAAAATGAGTAGAGCTCGGGGAAAATGGAGTTACCTTGGTGCCATTTATGTATCTTTCGGAGAACGGAGAGAAGAGTTGAGGCGTAGGGGAGGTGTCGGCTAGGGCTTCGGCGTGCAATGGGAAGGGAAGGGAAGGGATCGGGAAGAGTTAAGATAGATGGGTGATCGATCCATGTGTTGATATGATCGGACGGCTGTCCGATCAGGGAACCTCTTGATCGGTCAGGGAATACCCTGATCGGTCGGTGGATCGATCAGGGAACCTCCTGATCGGTCCCTGGACCGATCAGGAAGCCTCCTTGCGTACCAGAATGACCTGATCGGTCCCTGGACCGATCAGTAAACAAATAGAGAGTTCTGGATCGGTCGACAGACCGATCCAGACTCTCCTGATCGGGCTGTAGACCGATCAGTGTCTGACAAATTGAAGATTCTCCAGGAATTTCAGTAACTAAAATTCGTAGAAATTTTCTATCGAAAAATTCTGAAGATTCAGAACTCAAGAAGTTCAGAAACTTCCAAATTCAGAACCTAGAACCTAAAGAATCTACAAACATAAATATTTCCGAAAGATAAGCTCTTACGGTATGAAATTGTTCAGAACCGGAAAGTTCCAAACATTTAAAAACTCAGACCAACTCCAAACGCATAGAGTTCAGATGTTTTGAACCTTAAGGTTTCAAAACCAGAAAAACTTTTGAAACTATGATCTATAGTGAACCAAGGTTTCATGCTACCTGGTTCAAAACACATCCTTGCTATGATCAGTTTTGAGTTTGTCATATCCAAATTGCTATCATTACCTCAACAACTTGTCCTATTTTCAATCAAAATCATGAAAGGTATCGATCAAAAATATCAATCAACACATCAACCAAAGTTAGATAATTTCTAGGTAAAGGTCCAACCAAGTTTCCTTGGTTGGAATATATGAGTAAGATCTAGGAACCAAATACACATGAATTATGTAATGGTCTTCCCCATACTCGATTTATGTCTCTTCAACCTAATTATTCAAGGGATGCATGATACATTTTGAATAATTTGGCTGATCCTAGCATCTCACCCCATTTCTAGCAAACAAAAATAATTTGTTAAACCTTATAGTTTATGTGAGATGTCCCCAAGTTGTCCAAATTAATTTCCCAATTTCTCTTGTCGTTTTAATTATCCTTATTGATCATGATGAAGTCCTAATGGCCTATTGAGCCAAACACATTCCCAATTCTCTTCTTAAATGACTAAATTCATTTTCCGGAAGGGGTTTGGTGAAAATATCGGCTAGGTTTGATTTTGACTCAACATATGTGAGCGCAATGTCTCCCCTAGCTACGTGATCTCTAATGAAGTGATGACGCACTTCAATGTGTTTGGTCCTTGAATGATGGACTGGATTTTTTGTTAGGTTTATTGTGCTGATGTTGTCACACAACACTTGCACTCCCTTATACGAAAGCCCATAATCTTCTAGGGTGTGGATCATCCACAACAATTGTGATACACTTTCTCCCATGACAATGTATTCAGCCTCGGTCGTGGAGAGAGCAACGCAATGTTGCTTCCGACTTGACCAACTAACCAATGATGAACCTAAAAATTGGCAACCCCCACTAGTGCTTTTCCGATCCAATTTGCACCCAGTATAATTGGAGTCGGTATAACCTATTAAATCAAAAGACTCAGTACGAGGGTACCAGAGACCTACTCTAATTATGCCCTTAAGATATCTCAGGATTCTCTTAACTGCAATTAAATGAGATTCCTTGGCACAGATTTGATATCTAGCGCACATGTCCACAGTAAAAAGTATGTCCGGTCGACTAGCTGTGAGATATAGAAGACTACCGATCATGCTTCTATATTGCGTTAGATCAACTGGTTTTCCATTCTCATCATTGTCAAGGTGAGTGTTTGTCGCCATTGGAGTGGATACTTCCTTAGAGTAACTCATTTTGAATTTCTTGAGCATCTCTTGAGTGTATTTTGTCTGATGGACATAAATGTCATCTCGAGTTTGTTTGATTTCAAGTCCAAGGAAGAATGTCAATTCTCCCACCAGACTAATCTCAAACTCACTTTCCATGTGAGTGATAAATTCATTCAAATAGCCCTTGTTATTTGAGCCACAAATTATATCATCGACATACACCTGGGCTACAAATATGTTTTCACCATCTCTACGCAGAAATAGTGTTGGATCTATTTGACCTCTTACAAAACCCTTTTCTAGTAAGTAAGTTGACAGCCTTTCGTACCAAGCTCGAGGTGCTTGTTTAAGCCCATAAAGAGCTTTCTTGAGCTTGTACACGTGGTTTGGAGCTTCGGTATTCACAAACCCCGGTGGTTGTTCAACAAAGACCTCTTCTTTAATGAAACCGTTTAAGAAGGCCGATTTAACGTCCATTTGATAGAGCTTGAAGCCTCTATGTGCAGCAAAAGCTAGCATTAAACGAATGGACTCTAATTGGGCCACGGGAGCATAAGTCTCATCATAATCGAGGCCTTCGACCTGACTATAGCCCTTGGCTACAAGTCTTGCCTTGTTTCTTACGACTTCTCCCTTTTGGTTTAACTTATTTTTGAAGACCCATTTGGTTCCAATAATGGTGGTCTTCTTAGGTCTAGGAATTAAGTCCCACACTTGGCTCCTTTCAAATTGACCTAACTCATCTTGCATAGCTATGATCCAGTCAGGATCGTGCAATGCCTCACCAACTAATTTTGGTTCGATTTCTGAGATCAAGGCGACCTCATTAGACTCATTTCTAAAGAATGATCTAGTCCTAACCCCTTGTTGGATGTCTCCAACAATCTGGTCTTGGGGATGACTAGACGCTATCCTAGATTGCCTTGGTGTTGGCGGTGTCTCATGAGTGGTTTCACTAGGCACAGGCAAGGACTCAGTATCAGATAAGAGATCAGCCTGAGCCCTTTGTTGCCTTTGCTCATCATCATCGGAGTCAACTTCGACTCTTTCTATGTTTTGATCATTCAAACTTAGACTTCTAAGTTCAAATTGAATTTCTCCTACATCCCTCGCTTGATCATTTGATTTAGGGATTTCTTCAAATGCTACATCCGAGGACTCTTCAATCAATTTAGTCCTATTGTTGTAGACTCGATAGGCTTTGCTGATGAGGGAGTACCCGACAAGTATCCCTTTATCAGCCTTAGCCGTGAACTTTCCACGATGATCCTTGGTGTTCAAGATAAACACCTAACAACCAAACACCCTAAGATGTTTAATTGTAGGGGGTTTCCCAAACCAAAGTTCATGGGGAGTCTTTCCTAAAAACCTATGTATCAAGACTCGGTTTTGCACATAGCAAGTTGTATTTACAGCTTCAGCCCATAAGTAGCTCGGTAGTGAGTACTCATTGAGCATGCTTTGTGCAGCCTCTTGCAAGACTCGGTTCTTTCTCTCCACAACCCCATTTTGCTATGGGGTCCTTGGAGTAGAGAACTCATGCATATATCCTTTTTCTTGACAAAATTCTAAAAATCTATGGTTTTGAAATTCTCCACCATGATCACTTCTAATTGTTTTAATTGCTGTTGATTTTTCATTTTCAGTTCTTCTACAAAAAGAAACAAAAATATCTATGGTTTTGATCCTGTCTGAGAAGCTGACTGTGAAGGAGATCCGGAAGCGGAGACCCACTGTAATGACGAAGAATAATGCCGGTGAAACCTTGACCCGAGAAACCCAAAGCGGATCGGAAGAAAACCCGAGTCACCGAAGGAAATCTGATAAGTAGGGAGAAATCCCCGTTCAAATAGGAGAAAGCCGAACCTTCAAGCTCCCGAGACTCCCTGCGCACAAGAGACCAACCAACACTATCGTCAGTGAACTAAGACCGGGGTGGGAGTCCCTGGCTAGGCCCTCCGATGCTCAAGTTAGTGATCTCCCTTGATGCCGAGGAAAGAAGAAAGAAGAAGATGAACCGTAGCCTCCGAATTAGAGATGTGAACTTACCTAGCCAACGAAGAGGATTCCCCCTTTTATACCACTTCATATAACCTCCGTAGTCATGAAGTGGACCCCGGTTTGTTAGAGTTCGTTATGACATTAGCTGCGTACTTGGGGAAGATGATTTTTAAGGAATCTTTTTTGTACCCCAGATGTACCTTCTTTGTCGTTTAGCGCCTGCAAGACAAGCTAAAAGCATATTTCCCGCCAAAATATATATTCTTTATCACGAATTATTCTATTCGGTATATTCATGTATGATTCTCCTTCATGTGCCTTCTGTTTTTATTTTTGTTATGTTAAAAAATAACATTTTATTCAACATGTTTCTAAGGTATTCATTGAAGGAACTATGCGGGTTCTTTGCTCGAAAGAACCCTCTTGACCGATATTGGTCTATCTTTGCTTCACAGTATGTAGCGGCCGATATTGGCCTACCTTCGTTCGGCAGGCAGGTATCGACCGATATTGGCCTACCTTCGTTTGGCAGGCATGTATCGACCGATATTGGTCTATCTTTGCTTTGGAGTGTGCATCGGTCGTTATTAACTTACCTTCATACGGCAAGCATGTATCGACCGATATTGGCCTACCTTCGTTCGGCAAGCATTTATCGACCGATATTGGCCTACCTTCGTTCGGCAGGCATGTATCGACCGATATTGGCCTACCTTCGTTCGGCAGGCATGTATCGACCGATATTGGTCTATCTTTGCTTTGGAGTGTGCATCGGTCGTTATTAACTTACCTTCATATGGCAAGCATGTATCGACCGATATTGACCTACCTTCTTTCGACAGGCATGTATCGACCGATATTGGCCTACCTTCGTTCGGCAGGCATGTATCGACCGATATTGGCCTACCTTCGTTCGGCAGGCATGTATCGACCGATATTGGTCTATCTTTGCTTTGGAGTGTGCATCGGTCGTTATTAACTTACCCTCATACGACAAGCATGTATCGACCGATATTGGCCTACCTTTGTTCTGAAAGTATGTTTCGGCCGTTATTGGCCTTCCTCCTTTGACTCTTTTCTTCCTTTTCTTTCCTCATCTGAAGACCCACAAAACCTAACCCATATCACTAGCCTTCCCTTCAAGTCTAGTCGAAGGAGGTGTAGACGACTGACTAGACAGAAGTATGATCTTGTTTTTTCCTACCCGTGAGTCTGCTCCAGATTTTGAAATGACCTCATAGATTTTGTGTACCACTGTCTTAATAGATTAAGTGTGGCCATACTGTAAGCCTTTTTCTCCTTTAAATAGGGCTACAACCTTCTCTTCACCCACAACCTCTCTTAGCTCTTTTTCTTCCTTGCCACTTTTTGTTGCTAAGGCCATGGTCGTGGATCCTCCTTTTTGGAGGCAACTTTTGTTGGACCAGGTGAGATCTATATATGAGTTTATCGGGATTTTTGCTTCGGCTACTTCAGAGGTTCAAGGGATCGTCTTAAGAGAGGAAACTTCACAGTTCCAATCTTCTATCCAAAGATGCAGGTGCTCTGAAGGACCCAAGAAACTTCAGAGAAATTTTTTCTACTTATAGAGGGGCAGCCAAATGACCCAGGGGTGTTGTGTGAAGGGCACAGCACATGTCACCCTTGGGCTAAAATTGGTTGCTTCACTTGTTGAGCTCATACGGCTTGAGAGGGGAAGTGGTTTTCACATTTACTTTTCCATTATGGAATGAATCAATGTTTCCCTGTCTCGTTGCCCTTGAGCTTTTGTTTTTTGTTGCTTTCTTCGTCTCGGGCAAAATATTGCCTCTTATGAGCCTTGACAAGCTCGGACGAAGTGGGCTGTTTCTATCTCTGCTCCATGGTAAGTTTGACTTCAGTGGGACTAAAATTTTCTGCGTGCCCTAAGAGTTTATGCTTGTAAGATTTGTTATCTATTTGGGGTTTGCTGTTCTTGAGGAAATGTGACGCTATGTATTTGATCAGATTCTAAGTGTAAAGACAAATTTTTGTATCTAATCAAAGGCTTTTATTGAATCCCTCTATCATTTACAATGTGGTGTTGTGTGCATCATTTCTTAACGTACCTTATATATCATTTATCATAGCTAAGGTTATCTTAACTATTAGTATAGTTTGATATTATAACCACAATATGTATCTAACATAACCACAATTGCCCTTGTTAATAAAAATATTTTCAATAAATACTAAGTCATGTTCTGCACGGACAGATTAACATTTGTCACTCTTCTAAACTTTTTACTCTTAAAATATTCTTGTCTTTAGCCTGGGTATGGTCAAAAAAGTTCAGTCCCTTTTTATTTTATTATGCCCAGTCGATCACGTTTTCTTTCGAGGTTTCTAAACTGGTGATTGGCTCTCCTTCGGGTGAGAGAATGTTCGAGGCACTACCAACCCCATCGCGATCCGATTCGTCACGTCTGATATAAATGACCTGACACATGCCTTTTCTGATCACCACGTCACATAGGCCTTTTTCCTTTCTATTGCGATCCTCAGCGTCTGCTGAGCTACCAACGTCCTAATCTGACGACCGTCTTGCGTTTTTTCAAACCCTAAACCTTTCGTCTCCTCTTTAAACCTCGTCCTTCCTTTTTCCTTCTCTAAAGCTCTTTTCCTGTTGCCCGACAATCCCTTTTCTTGTCTTCAGTAAGTAATACTTTTATTGCTCTAGCCCATACCTTTGTCCATGGCTGAAGAAGCGATTGCTCCTTGGTATGTCCATATATCTTCTATCTTTGATAAGAATGCTAGATTATCCATCTGTCGTCAATATGAAATTCCTAAGGAATATAAAATCATACTCCCAGCACCGACTGATCGACCTCATCATCCCCCTGATAACTGCGTGACTTTTTTCAGGGATCAGCTGATAGGGGGCTTAAGGTTCCCCATTCCTCCTTTCTTAATTGAAATAAGTCGATATTTTGATATTCCTTTGCAACAATTTGCTCCAAATGCCTTTCGTTATCTATGCGACACTTATATGTTGTTTCGTCTACGAGATATTCCCCCTGCTCCTCAAAATTTCTTCATGTTTTCCTACCCCAAGCTTTCGGAACCCGGTGTCTTCTTATTCCAATCGAGAACTAAAATGGTCCTTTTTGGAGATATGTCATCGTCTCTCAAAGCCTGGAAATCTCGTTTTTTCTTTTTAAAGTTTCCGGGACCTATTCCTTGGTCTCATGCTTTGAAGTCTTTCTTGCCTCCCCTACCCGATGTTAGAGAGTTTCATCTCCTTCCTACTTTTCCTATTTATTGTGAGAAGTTATTAGGTCACCGGCTCTCGATCCCGAAATGGTTGAAGGTCGAGCTGCTATACCTGTTTGGTTTAAGCCCAGTCAGACCCGATACTCACATTTCCTTAGGTAACGTCTTGTTCCTTTCTTTTTGTTTATAACTGCCTAAATTATTTCTCTATCCTATACAGTGGAGAGTTTTTATGATGCTCTGATTGACGAAGAAATACGCGTGGAAGAAGAATTGCTTCGCGCCAAGGAGGCCGAATTTCTGGCCGCTATCGCCCCTCCACTGTCAACTGAAGAGCCGACTATCTCAGCTGAAATACCTAGCTCTTCTGGGCTTCATGAGACTCCAGGAGGTTCTTCTAGGGATCCTGCGGCGCAGATCCTCCCTGATCCTGCTCCCGCTATTACGTCTCCTGCAACTATTACTGTCTCCCCCTCTGCCTCTGTTCCCCTTATCGAGCTTGCATCCCCTGGTAGCTTTGATAAACCCATAACTGAGATTTCTATGGGCAAGCGTCCGGGACGCAAACTGACCAGGGTTCCTCCTCCAAAAAGGAGGCTAATCCTTTCTGCTAATGAGCTTGGTTTAGAAGATTTTGCCTCAACTGATCTTCTTTCTGATGAGCCCACACTAGCAGAACTTTATCCTTCCTTGAATTTTCCTACCTCTCCTTTTCATAAAACTAGTACTTCTGGTGACGTTTCTTTTACTTTTCCTTTGTCTATTCCGACTTCAGGATCTCTACCCTCTTCGCCTTCTTCTTACTTGATTTTTGCTCCACCATCTATCCCTACTTCTTCCTTCTCAACTGGCTCTTCTACCATTCCTGTTCTCCCCATATTACTGGGGGGTTCTTTCGCTAGTTCTTGGGATGAGGTGCGTCCCCTCTTTGAGGGGCTTCCCATTCCTGAAGCGATTGACCGCTTTTCTAATAAAGAGAATAAGGTATGTTTACATACTTCTGCTTTCTGTTTATGAAGTATCGTCTTACGGTTTTGAATATGCTCCCATTCCTCCTTTCTTAATTGAAATAAGTCGATATTTTGATATTCCTTTGCAACAATTTGCTCCAAATGCCTTTCGTTATCTATGCGACACTTATATGTTGTTTCGTCTACGAGATATTCCCCCTGCTCCTCAAAATTTCTTCATGTTTTCCTACCCCAAGCTTTCGGAACCCGGTGTCTTCTTATTCCAATCGAGAACTAAAATGGTCCTTTTTGGAGATATGTCATCGTCTCTCAAAGCCTGGAAATCTCGTTTTTTCTTTTTAAAGTTTCCGGGACCTATTCCTTGGTCTCATGCTTTGAAGTCTTTCTTGCCTCCCCTACCCGATGTTAGAGAGTTTCATCTCCTTCCTACTTTTCCTATTTATTGTGAGAAGTTATTAGGTCACCGGCTCTCGATCCCGAAATGGTTGAAGGTCGAGCTGCTATACCTGTTTGGTTTAAGCCCAGTCAGACCCGATACTCACATTTCCTTAGGTAACGTCTTGTTCCTTTCTTTTTGTTTATAACTGCCTAAATTATTTCTCTATCCTATACAGTGGAGAGTTTTTATGATGCTCTGATTGACGAAGAAATACGCGTGGAAGAAGAATTGCTTCGCGCCAAGGAGGCCGAATTTCTGGCCGCTATCGCCCCTCCACTGTCAACTGAAGAGCCGACTATCTCAGCTGAAATACCTAGCTCTTCTGGGCTTCATGAGACTCCAGGAGGTTCTTCTAGGGATCCTGCGGCGCAGATCCTCCCTGATCCTGCTCCCGCTATTACGTCTCCTGCAACTGTTACTGTCTCCCCCTCTGCCTCTGTTCCCCTTATCGAGCTTGCATCCCCTGGTAGCTTTGATAAACCCATAACTGAGATTTCTATGGGCAAGCGTCCGGGACGCAAACTGACCAGGGTTCCTCCTCCAAAAAGGAGGCTAATCCTTTCTGCTAATGAGCTTGGTTTAGAAGATTTTGCCTCAACTGATCTTCTTTCCGATGAGCCCACACTAGCAGAACTTTATCCTTCCTTGAATTTTCCTACCTCTCCTTTTCATAAAACTAGTACTTCTGGTGACGTTTCTTTTACTTTTCCTTTGTCTATTCCGACTTCAGGATCTCTACCCTCTTTGCCTTCTTCTTACTTGATTTTTGCTCCACCATCTATCCCTACTTCTTCCTTCTCAACTGGCTCTTCTACCATTCCTGTTCTCCCCATATTACTGGGGGGTTCTTTCGCTAGTTCTTGGGATGAGGTGCGTCCCCTCTTTGAGGGGCTTTCCATTCCTGAAGCGATTGACCGCTTTTCTAATAAAGAGAATAAGGTATGTTTACATACTTCTGGTTTCTGTTTATGAAGTATCGTCTTACGGTTTTGAATATGCTCCCAGTGGTGGCTAGAAAACATGGGTTTTTCCCGACTATTGCATAATCTGTACACTGAGAACGAGAAACTGAAATCAGAGAACAAGGGGTTGTGACAGCAGGTTATTGAATTGTCTTCTGCCGAGTTTTCTGCTGCCACCAAGAAGCAATTTGAAATTCAAATTGAGAACCTTGAAGCCCGATTCAAATTGGTTACAGACCTCAATCAAGAGCTAACCTCAAAACTTGGCGAACTAAAAGAGAATTATGAAGCAGAATTGGCTGAGAAACTTAAAGCCTTACAGCTGAAAGAGGAGGAGGTAGCTTCTTTGACCACCTCCCTTGATTCGGCTAAAGCCGACGCTTCTGCCAGAACAGATGAATTAAAATCCTCTCAGATGGCGTTGGTAGTTTACAAAGGGGGCGAGGACATTCGTTATAAGGAACGAGCCACCGCCATGATCGAGTCTACTGAGTTCAACCGACCGATTGTGAGATCCATCTTGTCTGCTTTTACGGCAGGGGCCAAAGGAGCGATTCGACAATTGGAAGAGGAGGGATACTTAGCGCGCGTTCCTCCTCTCAATTTCCTGAACCGTCGCAGACTCATTGAAGAAAGACCTCCTGACTTGTACCCCAAACTAGTTCTAACTCATTCTCCAGTGGTTGTAGAGAAGGAGAATTAAGGTTTTATAAACTGACGTGAATCTGAATAGTCTCTTTTGATTGCTGATCTTATTCACATTTTTGGAAAATTTGTCGGTTTCATGTACATGTACTAAATGCTACTTAGCTTGTTAGTGTCCAATTTCTCCCTATGACCCATTCCTCAATGACCCGGTCGATATATGTATACACATCGGTAAGTACCGTTCGATATTTCGGAGATAACCCCAATTATCCTCATTCTATACTGACCCGGTCGACTTAGGTATAATCATTGATTGGTATCGTTCGATATTTCGAAGATACCCCCAATTATCCTCATTCTTTACTGACCCGGTCGACCTAGATATAAGCATTAGTAGATATCGTTCGATATTTCGAAGATACCCCCAATTATCGGTCGATTTATTAAGATGGTTCAATTTAACCAGGCTATTTTCATTAATCAATATTCGAGGCTTTAACCCGTGCTTTAAACCTATTAATTTTTGTTTTTGTCTCATCAAGTTTCTTCCAAAATTATTTCTAGGGATATTTTACGTTTTTTTTTCGAGGTGGTTTATTTGACTTCATCTCTTTCCCTTTATTCTATGATATTATTTCCTTTTATGACGCTTGACATTCTGAGCATCTTTTATTTCCCTTTCGTATCTTATGTTTAGAGGTTTTAGCATAGGATTAGAAAAAGGGACAAGGGTTTACGGAATCTTATTCTGCTTCCCTCCGTCCATCTTCTTGCTTCTCAATTCCTCTTCTTTCGACCTTCTCTATTCATGGCGGTTTCTTCTCCGGCATGGTTCCTCTCTTGCTCTTCCGACCTTACAGATACAGAAGAAGTGGACTTACAGGCAACCTATGGTTTTCCCTCTTACATTGTCCGCCCTGCTCCCCACGAGGGTCCTCACCTTCCTCCCTTAGACTGTATCTCCATCTTCAGGGACCAAGTCTTGCAAGGTTTTAGATTTCCTCTTCACTCCTTTTTTTGTGAGGTTAGCCGTTATTTTGCTATCCCGTTAAACCAGTTCGTCCCTCAATCCTTTTCCATTCTAGTGGGCTTCATTGGAGTATCCAAACTGTTAGATTTCCCACTGTCTCTTCGTCTCTTCCATCATTTCTTTATCCCTCGTCGGGTAGATGTTGGTATTTTTAAGTTTCAGTCTTGTCCCAAAGCCATCCTATTTAATCGTATTCCCCCTCAAGGTGAATGGTATAAATTTTTTTTCTATATGCGTTTACCTTCTCCCCCTCCTTTTCCTATTCAATGGATACATGATCTGCCCTCGCTTCCTGACACTCAAGGTCTTCTCAATGATCCTTCTGTGGCCTCTGCCTTGCCTAAACTGCGGGGAGCGAATTCAGTTTACCGCATCTAATTGAAGAGGGCTTAATGTTTCCCTTTGGGATAGGCAACATTAACACTCCTTTGGATAGTTTCTTTGGTGAGTATAATTATTTTACTTCGCCTTTGATGATTAGTATATCTCTATAACCATGATGTTTATACTCTGTTTTTCAGCCGATGCTATTCTTCCGGCTCTTATGTACAGGAATTCTGCTATGACCAAGTCCTTTATCAATAATCTTGGAGAACAATGGTTACTGGCTCGCCAATCTGATCTCTATCCCTCTACCTTGGGCTTGCTTTCTGAAGAAGAACAACAAGCAGAGGGTGTCGCACTCATGGAAGAGGAAGAAGAAGAGCCTTTTGTCACTTTAGTTAAAAAGCCAAATCTTACCAAGGATTCTCCCTTTGGTGATTTCTTTGGTACCTTTATACAAACTCCTCTTGTTTCGGCGCCTATTTCTTTTGAAAGAGGTAAAGCACCGATGACTCCCACCAATATCATTTCCAATCCTGCCCTTCGAATGATGAGGCCTGGTCTGCTTATCTCTTCTTCTTCTACTGTTTCAGCTTCTCCTGCTTCTGCTTCTGAGATGGCCGCTATCTCTCTTGTGCCTTCTACATCCTCGGCCTTGGCCTTGCCTCCTTTGGCTTATAGGCCTCGAGCGAAACGAACACCTTGCCGGAGATCTTCTCCCATTGTCATCCCTTCAACCGTTAGTGTTTCCACAGTTGTAACAACCCCTCCTGCACTACTACCTTCTGTTCCCTCTAGCTCCTACTCTGCTCCTCCTGCTTTTACTATCCCTTTTCCTCAGATTGCCTCCTCTTCTTCTCCATCTCCGGCTTCCTCTCATCCCCCTCCTTTATTTAGAGTGGCTGCGGGCTTGCCTTCTCAATTGGGACAACCTTCTAGTCCTCCTGGCTATGGTACTTTGCAATTGCAAGGTTTATTGGCTGAATCTTGGTCACAAGGTTATGAACAATTGCGAGTCCTTAGTCTCCCACATCGAGCGGATCGCCATAGTCGTCAGGCAGTGGCTGTAAGGATTCCTAGTTATGTGTTTATTAGCTTTGTAACTGTATCTTTAACCCACGTTATCCTTTTATTTAGTTTCTAGCCACAAGTCTACATTTCGATCAGCTGCTCACAGCTAAAGATCATGAGAACACTAAGTTGAAAGCTCAACTAGAGACATTGAAGGCTGCCTCACCTTCTTCTAGTAGTGATAGGGCTCAGTTGCAAGAGCAGGTGGTCTTGCAAAATCAACAATTGGGAACCCTGAAGCAAGCATTGGAGGAATGTCAACAACTGCTGAAAGACAAAGATCTTGCTAGGAAGACGTTAGAATTACAGGTGGAGAGACTGCATTCAGGTCTTCGATTGGAGATCGCTTTAAAAGAGAAAGCTCTCTTAGATGCTTCTCAGAAAAGTCTTATCTTAGAGAAAGTAGAGAAGCTTCATAATGCTTGTCTTTCTGACCAAGCTCAGGACCTGGCTTCTCATGATTTCACTATTCTACAGGAACAAGAGCTGAGGAAAGCTCAAGATAATGAATTATCACTGCTCCAGAAGGAATTGGAACAGCTAAGATCGGAGAAAGATGTTTTAAAAGAACAAAACACAAAGCTGCAAGCTGATTTCCAGAATTATAAGGAGCAAGAAAAGGGTCGGTGGGAAGAATGGCGGCAAGTTTATTTACAGTCCCCGGCATTTGCCAGGGAATTTGTCCGCAGGATAGTGGGTGCACTAAATCATTCCGTATCGGGAGTTCTACGACAGTTAAAAGAGGGTGGATATCTACCCAAAGAACCTCCCCTATCTTTCATAAATCGCCGTAGGCTTAATGAAGAACTACCTTCAGATTTGAAAGGCCCTTTTCCTAATGTCTAAGGAAATTATTCATAAAAACTTGTAAAGTAAGAACTGACAGTGGAAAAAGTGCATTTGATACTGAGTAATCAAGTACTGGCCAGGTGTAAGAAAAACTTTAACACTTACTTGCTTCTCCTTTATGCTAGTTCAAGAATACCCCTTCCTGACATGCTTTTGATTGCTAAGTATAAACTTTATTGGAAAAATCCCTTGTTCATCTTTCAGAGTTAAACCTTATCTTGATGGATTCTTCCTTAAGTAACATCCGGTATGCTTTGTATCTCCCCGAGGATGAATGATCTTAGTTGAGACTGGATACAGAATTGTATAATTGATCTTCAGGTTAAGTATAATATCCCAACCGGATTTTGAATAAAGACTTTCATATATCTGAGCTCCCATATAGAATCCTTTCTTAATTTCTGCTTAATTAAGCTTCGAAGCTCGGAGATTCCCTGATTAATCATACCTTGTATTAGTTCGAAATCTCTAATTTCATCCGTGAAATCTCGCCCGATGTATTTCATAGAATTTCCCTATCAACTTTGGTTTATAGCCTCCAAGTCTTCTTATGAAAGCCCGACCGAATTACTTCATAGGATTTTCTCGATCGACTTTGGTTTATAGTCTCCGAGTCTTCCTATGAAAACCTGACCGGGTTACTTCATAGGATTTTCTCGATCGACTTTGGTTTATAGTCTCCGAGTCTTCCTATGAAAACCTGACCGGGTTACTTCATAGGATTTTCTCGATCGACTTTGGTTTATAGTCTCCGAGTCTTCCTATGAAAACCTGACCGGGTTACTTCATAGGATTTTCTCGATCGACTTTGGTTTATAGTCTCCGAGTCTTCCTATGAAAACCTGACCGGGTTACTTCATAGGATTTTCTCGATCGACTTTGGTTTATAGTCTTCGAGTCTTCCTATGAAAACCTGACCAAATTACTTCATAGGATTTTCTCGATAGACTTTGGTTTATAGTCTCCGAGTCTTCCTATGAAAACCTGACCGAATTACTTCATAGGATTTTCTCGATCGACTTTAGTTTATAGTCTCCGAGTCTTCCTATGAAAACCTGACCGGATTACTTCATAGGATTTTCTCGATCGACTTTGGTTTATAGTCTCCGAGTCTTCCTATGAAAACCTGACCGAATTACTTCATAGGATTTTCTCGATCGACTTTGGTTTATAGTCTCCGAGTCTTCCTATGAAAACCTGACCGGGTTACTTCATAGGATTTTCTCGATCGACTTTACTTTGTCTCAGTTTATAGTCTCCGGTTTTTCCTATGAAGGCCTGCCGGGTTACTTCATAGAATCTTCCCGATCGACTTTGGTTTATAATCTCCGGTTTTTCCTATGAAGGCCTGCCGGGTTACTTCATAGAATCTTCCCGATCGACTTTAGTTTATAGTCTCCGAGTATTCCTATGAAGGCCCGACCGGGTTACTTCATAGGATCTTCCCGATCGACTTTAGTTTATAGTCTCCGAGTCTTCCTATGAAAACCTGACCGGGTTACTTCATAGGATTTTCTCGATCGACTTTGAGCTGTGCGAAAGTATAATACTTGGGCTAACTTCGTGTTGGCCTGTAATTCCTTGAGGGGAGTTGAATAGGCCTTTATGATTTCCCTTTATTTTACTGCTTGAAAAATAGAAAGGAGGCTTCTCCTGATATTTATCAATTTGTATGAACCATATTTATCTCCTGTGTCAATATTTATCTTGCTTGACTTTCATCAAAGAAACAAAGTACATAAACTACAAGTATCTCAACTCGCCTGGGAATTCCAATAACTGTGAACATATTCAAAGTAATATGATCAAATCAGGCTCGATAGGGTTGCAAATGATTAGCGCTCCAAGGGCGTTCCAACATTCTTCCTTCGACATCTTGGAGATAGTATGAGCCTGATGCGAGCTTTTCTATCACTTTATAAGGCCCTCTCCATTGTGGTGCCAACTTGCTGACATCTCCCACAGGCTTAACTCGTTTCCACACCAAATCCCCTACTTGGAAGAATCTGGGGATGACCCTTTTGTTATAATTCTGTCTCATCCTTTGTCGATATGATATAAGACGGGTAGCAGCTTTATCCCTTATTTCCTCGATTAAGTCCAGCTCCATAAGTCGTCGGTCTCTATTATCTTCATCATACAATTGTCTTCTGTCAGACTCTACTCCTACCTCAATGGGGATTACTGCTTCTCCTCCATAGACTAATTGAAAAGGAGTGATTCCTGTAGCTTCATGAGGCGTAGTACGATATGCCCAGAGAACACTGGGTAACTCGTCTACCCAGCTACCTCCAACATGATCCAGCTTAGTTTTTAGTCCTCTAATAATCTCCCTATTAGTTACTTCTGCTTGACCATTGCTCTGCGGGTAAGCTACAGAGGTGAAGGCCTGGGTAATCCCATAACTATGACACCAGTCTAGGATTCTATCACCTTGAAGCTGCCTTCCATTATCAGAGACCAACTTATGAGGAATGTCAAACCTACAGATTATGTTTTTCCATAAGAATTTAATGACCGCGTCTTCTGTAATTCTAGCAAGTGGTTCTGCTTCCACCCATTTAGAGAAATAATCCACAGCCACCAGCAAGAACCTCCTCTGTGCAGCAGCCAGAGGAAATGGACTCACAATTTAGCGGCATCTTCATGTAGAGTAGGCCAGAAATATCCCGCTAGGAGGATTTTACGAGCCAAAGATCTTCCTCCTATATGACTACCACAAGAGCCCTGATGCACCTCCTGTAAAATAAATTGTGTGTCTTCTGTGCCTACACACTTGAACAAAGGTCTGGAAAAAGCCCTTTTATATAATTGCTCCCCCACCATAGTATATTGAGCAGCTCGTTTCTTAAATACCCTAGCTTGTTCTGTATCTCTCGGAAGAAGGCCTTGCTGTAAATATAATATAATTTGAGCTCGCCAATCACCTTGAATTTCTATATCAGTCTGTCTTTCAATATAGGAAATTAACAGGGTCTGTTCCACTGGTCGATCAAGACTCCATGGTACTACAGCAGAGGCTAGCTTAGCTAATTCATCTGCCACTTGATTCTCTGATCGAGGAATTTTTTGTATGTTCACATCTTGAAATTGAGACTTCAACTTATCGAATGCCTCTGCATATAACTTAAGCCTGTCATTATTGATTTCAAAATTACCTGATAATTGTTGAGCTGCTAGCTGAGAATCAGAATATATAAGGACCCGAAAAGCTCCTACATGCCGAGCAGCTTGTAAGCCAGCTATGAGAGCTTCATATTCGGCCTCATTGTTGGTGGCTCTATAATTTAATCTAATGGAGAGTTGAAGTCTGTCTTCTTTTGGGGATATAAGAAGAATACCAACCCCACTGCCTTGTCTAGTTGCAGAGCCATCCACATAAATTTTCCAGGTATCTTCTTCTTCTGGGCCTTGAACCTCTATGATGAAATCTGCTAGAGCTTGTGCCTTGATGGCCGAGCGGGGTTGATATTGGATGTCATATTCTCCAAGCTCGGTCGTCCATTTGACCAACCGTCCTGAGGCTTCTGGGTTGAGCAATACTCGTCCGAGAGTGCTATTGGTTAAGACAATAATCTCATGTGCTAAGAAATATGGGCGCAACCTCCGAGCAGTCAATATCAGAGCATAAGCCAGTTTTTATAGTGTAGTGTATCTATACTCCGCTCCTTTTAATAAATGACTAGAAAAATATACAGGTTGTTGCTCTTTTCCATCCTGTCTGACTAATACAGAGCCTACGGCATTTTCATTAGCCGACAAATACACCCACAAAGTCTCTCCTGCCATAGGTTTAGCCAACACAGGGAGGGTAGTTAAATAATCTTTCAACTCCTGAAAAGCCTTATCGCATTCTTCATTCTATTGAAACTTAGTAGCCTTTCTGAGTATTTTAAAGAAATGAAAACTGCGATCGGCTGATCTGGAAATAAATCTAGACAAGGCTGTGATTCGGCCTGTCAATCTTTGAGCTTCTCTCAGGCTGCGGGGTGGCTTCTGCAATGCCTTGACCTTGCTCGGGTTGGCCTCTATCCCCCGTTCGGACACCATATATCCCAGGAATTTTCCTCCCTTTGCGCCGAACAAGCATTTGCTTGGGTTCAACTTGAGCCCATACTGTCTTAATGTCTTGCAAGTCTCCTCTATATCCCTGCATAGATCAGCAGCTTGAAGAGACTTAATTAAGATGTCATCAACATATACTTCCATATTCCTACCAATCTGCTTCTGAAAGACCTTATTCATAAGCCTTTGATAGGTTGCTCCTGCATTCTTTAGTCCAAAGGGCATAACATTATAACAATAAGTGCCTTCAGATGTTATAAAACTAACCTTTTCTTGGTCCTCTTTGGCCAAGGGGACTTGATGATAACCTTGATATGCATCCAGCATGGAAATATATTCGCATCCGGCAGTAGAATCAACTAGTTGATCAATCCTGGGTAAGGGATAGTAATCCTTCGGGCAAGCTTTGTTGAGATCTCGAAAGTCAATGCACACTCGCCATTTATTCCCAGGTTTAGAGACTAACACCACATTAGCCAACCAACTCGGGAATTGCACTTCCCTAATGTATCCGGCCTCCATAAGCTTGGTTATTTCTTCCTTGATAATCGGATTTTGCTCCATACTGAAACTCCTCTTCCTTTGCATGACGGGGCGGGCATCCAGAAAGACATGCAAGGAATGTTCTATGACAGCAGGAGAAATGCCCGAAACTTCTTTGGGAGTCCAGGCAAATACATTATTATTCCTCTTCAAACATTGCACCAACTCAGCTTTAAGATCAGGATCGAGATCGGCTGCAACGTAGGTGGTAGCTTCTGGCCGCCCAGTCTAGATTTGAACTTCTTCCTTTTCCTCATAAACCAGGGCCGGCTGCTTTTCTCGAATGGCATTAACTTCCATTCTTTGGATCTTCCGAGCGGTGTTAGCCTCAGTCCGAATGATTTCTACGTAACATTTTCGGGCTGTCTTTTGATCACCCCGTACTTCTCCGACCTGATCCTCCACGGGAAACTTAATCTTCTGACAGAAAGTAGAAACGACTGCTCTGAACTCATTCAGGGCAGGCCGTCCCAATATCACATTATAAGAAGATGGAGCATCTACTACCATAAAGTAGGATCTCCTGGTTCTCATAAGGGGTTCCTCTCCTAGAGAAATGGCCAATTTTATTTGACCCAAAGGTTGCACTTCATTGCCTGTGAATCCATACAGAGGAGTTGCAATCGGCTGAAGTTCACTGGGGTCAACTTGTAGCTGATCAAAAGCCTTTTTGAATATAATGTTGACTGAGCTGCCAGTGTCTATGAAGGTACGGGTGATGGCGTAGTTAGCTATCACAGCTTTGATGATTAATGCGTCATCATGAGGTATCTCTACCCCCTCAAGATCCTTGGGCCCGAAGCTTATTTCAGGACCGGCTGCTCGTTCCATGCTGCATCCTACTGCATGAATCTCCAACCTTCGAGCATGTGCTTTTCTGGCTCTGTTAGAATCCCCATCGGTGGGTCCGCCCGTAATCATGTTAATATTGCCCCGAGCAGCATTGTTTCTGTTCTCTTCCTGACGAGTCATTGTGGCTTCGGCAGGTGCTTTATCTGATACTTGGCTGGTACCAGCTGGGACCGACATTGCTTCTTGCCGAGTTCCATCCGGGTGATATTCCGGCTTGAGTGGACTTTGCTGCCTGGGGTATTGTTGCCGGTAATAGTTCTGCTTATGATAGCGCTCTTTATTGACTCTTCTATTTCTCAAAACAAAACAGTCATCAGAGTGATGACTGCTAGTTTTGTGATAAGTACACCATCTCCTCGGTGCCTCCGGCTGCATCTCTACATGCTGTACAACTTGTGGATGATAATCTGGTTGCCGATGAGGTGGATGAGTAGTTCTAGGTCCTCTTGGTGGGGGTACCGGGGTCGGAGTCTTCTCCTTCGCATGAGTAGGAGAAGAGGGAACACCTTCTTTCCTACGAGCAGCTTGGGCTTCTTCTACGTTAATGAACTCAGTGGCACGTTCAATCAGGGAATCAAAATTAACAGGAGGATTTCTTACCAGATCTTTAAAGAAATCATTATCATTTAGGCCCTGAGAGAAAGCACTTACTAATATTTCAGTAGTAGCATTAGGTACATCTATAGCTACCTGATTGAACCTTCTAATATATGCTCGGATGGATTCTTTAGACGTCTGCTTAATTGAAAATAGGCTCCACGGGGTCTTATGATACCTTTTGTTGCTGGAGAAATGATGTAGAAAGACTTTCTTGAAATCTTTAAATTTTCGAATAGACTTTTCAGGCAATCTCTTGAACCAACGTTGCGCTGCTCCCCCAAGAGTAGTGAGAAACATCCGACACTTCACCCCATCGGAGAATTGTTGCAACAAGGCTACATTCTCAAATTTTAACAAGTGATCTTCTGGATCTGTGGTTCCGGTATATTCTCCAATTTGCAGATTCTGATATCGCTTAGGAAGTGGGTCATCTAATACACTTTGTGAAAATGGGGAGATGACCTTTTCCGGTGAACTATCACTATTTATCATTTTAATCATACGTTTCTCTCTGTCCGGCGCCTCACCAGAGGACTCTTGGAACACAGGCCTCTTACCCCTGGATCCAAGGGAGTGCGAAGGAAAGCTCGTGGACGCCTGGTTGGAGAAACAGTAGCTGGAGGAAAATACAAAGGTTCTTCTTCTTCCATCTCCTTTCCTTTCCGATGCTCAGTAGTTGATATTGCCGGATGATGAGCCGTCGGCAAAGTGGCCCCAGTATGAGCTTGTAGTTGTTGTAGGGCTTTCTGAACATGAGAATTAATGAGGAGATCCAAATCTTCGCGACTGATAGTAAGTAGGTTCGACTTCCCAGCCTCTTCCATCACGTAGTCTCAGATTCAGGCGAAGTTTCCCACAGACGGCGCCAAATTTGATCCTGTCTGAGAAGCTGACCGTGAAGGAGATCCGGAAGCAGGAGACCCACTGTAATGACGAAGAATAATGCCGGTGAAACCTCGACCCGAGAAACCCAAAGCGGATCGGAAGAAAACCCGAGTCACCGAAGGAAATCTGATAAGTAGGGAGAAATCCCCGTCCAAATAGGAGAAAGCCGAACCTTCAAGCTCCCGAGACTCCCTGCGCACAAGAGACCAACCAACACTATCGTCAGTGACCTAAGACCGGGGTGGGAGTCCCTGGCTAGGCCCTCCGACGCTCAAGTTAGTGATCTCCCTTGATGCCGAGGAAAGAAGAAAGAAGAAGATGAACTGTAGCCTCCGAATTAGAGATGTGAACTTACCTAGCCAACGGAGAGGATTCCCCCTTTTATACCACTTCATATAACCTCCGTAGTCATGAAGTGGACCCCGGTTTGTTAGAGTTCGTTATGACATCAACTGCGTACTTGGGGAAGATGATTTTTAAGGAATCTTTTTTGTACCCCAGATGTACCTTCTTTGTCGTTTAGCGCCTGCAAGACAAGTTGAAAGCATATTTCCCGCCAAAATTTATATTCTCTATCACGAATTATTCTATTCGGTATATTCATGTATGATTCTCCTTCATGTGCCTTCTGTTTTTATTTTTGTTATGTTAAAAAATAACATTTTATTCAACATGTTTCTAAGGTATTCATTGAAGGAACTATACGGGTTCTTTGCTCGAAAGAACCCTCTTGACCGATATTGGTCTATCTTTGCTTCAGAGTATGTAGCGGCCGATATTGGCCTACCTTCGTTCGGCAGGCAAGTATCGACCGATATTGGCCTACCTTCGTTTGGCAGGCATGTATCGACCGATATTGGTCTATCTTTTCTTTGGAGTGTGCATCGGTCGTTATTAACTTACCTTCATACGGCAAGCATGTATCGACCGATATTGGCCTACCTTCGTTCGGCAAGCATTTATCGACCGATATTGGCCTACCTTCGTTTGGCAGACATGTATCGACCGATATTGGCCTACCTTCGTTCGGCAGGCATGTATCGACCGATATTGGTCTATCTTTGCTTTGGAGTGTGCATCGGTCGTTATTAACTTACCTTCATATGGCAAGCATGTATCGACCGATATTGACCTACCTTCTTTCGGCAGGCATGTATCGACCGATATTGGCCTACCTTCGTTCGGCAGGCATGTATCGACCGATATTGGCCTACCTTCGTTCGGCAGGCATGTATCGACCGATATTGGTCTATCTTTGCTTTGGAGTGTGCATCGGTCGTTATTAACTTACCCTCATACGGCAAGCATGTATCGACTAATATTGGCCTACCTTTGTTCTGAAAGTATGTTTCGGCCGTTATTGGCCTTCCTCCTTTGACTCTTTTCTTCCTTTTCTTTCCTCATCTGAAGACCCACAAAACCTAACCCATATCTGGTTTGATCCTTATTTTTCAAAAAGAAAGTCCATGTATATCTAGTAAAATCATCAATGATCACTAAGTAGTATCTACTTCTATTCAATGAAATGACATTACTGCAATCAAATAAATCCATATGCAATAAATCTAAAGCAGTAGATGTACTTACAGCGCTTTTACCTTTATGAGACGCTTTTGTTTGCTTACCCTTTTGACATGCATCACATAATTTTGTCTTTTGGTACTTGATGCTTGGTAGGTCTCGCACTAATCCTTTGTTGGCTAGCTTTCGAATATTCTTCATGTTCACATGGGCCAACCTCCTATGCCAAAGCCATGATTCTTCTTCTTTTGACATGAAACACTTAGCAGAGGCATTAGTAGCACTTCTAAAAGATACTTGATAAATGTTATCTACCCTTGTGCCTCCTAGTACCGTGTCAAGTGTGTCAATGTGTTTGACCAGACATTGACTTGAATGAAACTCAATTGTGTAACCCGTATCACACAATTGGCTGACATTTAGGAGATTAAAAGTCATCCCCTTGACTAGAAGGGCATTCTTGATTTAGAGACATTCGGATATATGAATGCCTCCAACTCCTATAACCTTAAGGCTACCATTATTACCAAACGACACATTACCTCTATTTTTGTTTTGAAGGGTAGTAAAGAGTGACTTGTCCCCGGTCATGTGCTTGGAGCATCCGCTATCAACAAGCCAAGTTGATAGATGCTCCCCCTTGACCAATGCCTACAAGACACGAAAGATAGACGTTTAGGTACCCAAATCTTGGGACCTAATGCATCTACAATAAACGACCTAGGAACCCATGCCTTGGTCACAACCTTCCTAGTCTCATGAACCCTAGAAGCATGTGATCTATGAAATTGGGTTCTAGACACTAGCGAAATGAAACTAGACTCCTTAGGTTGATATCCTAACCCAGCCTTGTTGTAGACCGCCCTTTGGGCATTTAGAATCATATATAAGGTCTTAGAGCTAGTTGAGAATTTTTCAAGCATTTTCTTGAGTTTCTCAACTTCACCCTTTAAGGCTTTGTTTTCATCCTCAAGGGCCTCTTGATGTAGGTCATCAACCTCATCTTCCCTAAGGGCCCTCAAGTGCTCTACTTCATCTTTTAATGATTTAATTTGAGTTTTTGATTTCTTAAGTAAAGTAGATAAATATGCAATGATTTTATAACATTTTTCTAAATGAGGAGAAGTTACCTCTTCATCATCCGAATATGATGAACCCGCGGCTGAGGTATCACTCATGTCACCATCACTCCCGGAATCCAATTCCTCCCTTGCCATGAACGCTAATTGACGTGTGCTTTTCTCCTTCTTCTCTTCCTCCGATGAGCTTGAGGAGGATTCATCCCAAGTAGCTTTGAGAGCTTTCTTCTTTTTGGCCCTTTCCTCTTTCTTCTTGAGTTTTGGACACTCGCTCTGAGAGTGTCCTTTCTTGCTACACTCAAAACAAGTGACATTAGTTTTATCAACATTTTGATCGATAGATTTACCTTTCCCTTTGTATCTCCAGCTCCTTCTCATGATTCTCCTTACAAAGTTGGCCATCTCGCTTGATGATGATCCACCTTCATCATCATCATCGGAGGAGGATGAGGATGAAGGAATCTCTTTTTCCTTCTTCTTTTCTTTCTTCCTTCTTCCATCTTTGCTCTTTTCTCCTACAACTAAGGCAATACCTTTCTATTTTTGACCATTGTTAGCAAATTCATGGAGTTCCATTTCACAAAAAAATTCATCTAATTTAACAATTGAAAGGTCCTTGGAGACCTTGTAGGCATCTACCATAGATGACCACAAGGTATTCCTCGGAAAGGCTTTAAGAACATACCTTATAAGATCGCGATTCTCTACGCGTTCATCTACGGAATGAAGACCATTGAGAATTTCTTTGAACCTTCCGTGTAGTTCACTTACCGTCTAGTTCTCCTTCATGGTGAGGTTTTGTAATTGATTTAAGAATAAATCTCTCTTGGCGATCCGAGAGTCTCGAGTTCCTTCTTGGAGCTCGATGAGCTTGTTCCACAAGTCTTTTGCACTCATGAATGGACCTACCTTGACGAGTTGGTCCTTGGCTATCCCACATTGTAGAGTGACCACTGTCTTGGCATCGGCTTGTCCTTTGCGAGTTTGCTCGGCGGACCACCTTGATGAGTCTAGTTCCTTACCTTCTTCGTCCTTCGGAGGTGTAAACCCTTCCTTGACGGAGAACCACATTGAGATGTCGGTCTTGAGATAATATTCCATGCGGCTCTTCCAATATTGAAAGTCCGCTCCGTCGAAGTAGGGTGGACGATTGGTGCTAAACCCTTCCTTCATAGCCATCTTCTTGCTCTTTAGGGTGTTAATCCGGATGAAGAGAACCTTGCTCTGATACCACTTGTTAGGATCTTCGAATGGCTAGAGAGGGGGGGTGTGAATAGCCTCCTCTAAAAGCTTAAGGAATTTCTTCCTACAAATCGTTAGCGCAGCGGAAATATGCAAATGAAAATATAAAACAAGAAAAAGAAAGACAAGCACCACTAACACCAGTATGTACGAGGTTCGGGGATAACTTGCCCCTACTCCTCGGCGTGTCCGTAAGGTGGATGACTCCTTGATCTTTCGGTAGATCACACCCCGGATAGATTCTGGCTAAAGATTTCCTCCTTCTCGGTGGAGTAACCTCTCCACAAAGTCTCCGGAGATATGTAAATGAAACACAAGACTTACAATGATCAGTGGCTAGAAAGAATGAAGAATACGCTCACAGCCACATGAAGACGACAGTAAAAGCAGAGCGCAAGAAGGAAAACAGCTTCTCAGCCAAGAGCTCAAAAAAACCTTAGCACTTGCTTAATCGACCGACCTTTTTATCTCTTCATCCTTCTTCTTATGCCTCTGCTTTTCCACTGTGTTCAGCCTGTACTGAATCACTGTCAACCTGCACCGAATCGCTGCTGCAAGCTAAGGCGTTACCAATCACTCTTCCTTCTCATCTGGTTCTCTGAACTCACACCAATAGAACCCATGTTCTTCGCAGGTGTCTCTGAGCTCGAACCAACAAGCAGGAGTCAAGCTGATCGCAGCCAGTAAACGTTGATGCTCCAATTGCACCATTTGCAGCGAAACACAGTAGAAAGAACACTTTGTCTTATTCTCCTGATGGAGTTTAATTTGAATTCAAGCATTGGCATGATACCTGCAACCTGCAAATTAAAAAGCTCATAGCAGATGGTTAAATCAGACGAGTCAGAAGTTGCAGAGAAATATTATTGTGGATCGGTCAGCAGACCGATCCACAGCCTTTTTTGACCGATCAGGCCATAGCCTGATCGGTCCAGGAGAGCCCTGATCGGTCTACCTGATCGGTCGGTGGACCGATCACGGAATCTCCTGATCGTTCCCTAGACCGATCAGGATCCTCGCGTGCCAGAGTAATCCGATCGGTCCCTGGACCGATCAGGGAGAGTATCAGCAAGCAAACATAGTCTGGATCGGTCAATAGACCGATCCAATGCCTATGTAGGTTTAGAGCTTCCCAGCCCTAAACCCTAAAGCCTTCCTGGTCTAGAGAACGAGCTACCGAGCCCTCTCTGACCTAGTCCGGAGAACGAGCTGCCGAGCCCTCTCCGACTCCGTCCGGTCCAGAGAACGAGCTACCGAGCCCTCTCTGACCTAGTCCAGAGAACGAGCTACCAAGCCCTCTCCGACTCCGTCCGGTCCAGAGAACGAGCTACCGAGTCAGCAGACCGATCCAATGTCTCTGTGTTAGTTTCCGAGCTTCCCAGCCCTAAACCCTAACGTCTTCCTAGTCCAGAGAACGAGCTACCAAGCCCTCTCCGACCTAGTCCGGAGAACGAGCTACCGAGCCCTCTCCGACTCCGCGTGCCAAGTTTCCATACTTGGACTTTTCCCTTCCACCTGATCAACCTTGATCAGTAATCAATCTGAGTTTAATTAATATTTGATACAAACTTAAATCAGTGTCAACATCAAAACAACAGCCAGGTCAGACTGTATCAACAGGAGCAAGATAGTAACACCCTACTATCTTGCTTAAATGAAATTACAATGCAAGCTAAAATTAAATATACCGACAAGTAATTGAAAGACGAAGCTCGGTCGGCACTATCTGGTGAAGTAGCTTGCAGTGTTGATGGAGTTGTGTTGCACGAGCAGTTTTGTAGAGTAGCACCAGAATTGATCAGAAAAGATTATATTTTGAGCCTCTGTCTTCGAGTCTGAATTTATAGGTGTACTGAAGGTTCGGTCGACCGAACCCGCTCCCTTGCTTCCTGGCTGAAGTTCGAAGTTGGCTCGATCTTTTGCATTTACTAGTCTTTAATGATTCGGCCGACCAAACCCCTTTTTCGGTCGACCGAACAAGCTTTTCCTTGTTCGTCAGAATCTGCCGTGATCTTGATTTAATGCAACTTTAATGTTGATTGGATCGGGCGATCGATCTTTGGGTTCGGTTGACCGATCAGCCCTTCTTTCCTTTCCTTGCTGATTGGTGCTGACAAGCTGGCTTTGCTGAGTCACTAGGTTCGGTCGACTGATCTTACTGTTCGGTCGACCGGTCAGGCTTTGATCCGATTCTGGCTCAGTTCTGATCTGGACTGACTTATGTACTGATCTTACTTGGTTCGGTCGACCGATCCTCTGGTTCGGTCGACCGATCCAACTTAACCTGCAAGACAGTGTTAAAAATAACCTACAACACAGATGTTAGACCAAAACAACCTACAACACAGATATTAGCACAATAGTATAATAATGAGAAATAAAAGAACAGTAGAACTGTTCTTGATCTCAACTTGGAAACCTTCTCGGTTTCTTCAATTGGATCAGCGACCTAAGGTTGTTCCCTTCGGGAACCCGACCTCACTGTCGCTCCTCCAGTTTGTTTACCTCAACCTACCTGTCAAACTTTGATCCTCCAGATCTAGTTTGGACTTTTCACTTAGCCTTGATCGGCTCCCTAGGACTTTTCCTTCGATTTTCGATCCTCCAGACCTCTTGATCACTCTGCCAAGCTTCGGATCCCCTCGACCCACTTGGACTTGCATCTGAGTTTCACGATCTGCTAAGATTTCTCTGCCTAGCCTCCAGCTAGGACTTTCCCGGTTGAGTAAACATCCTGCACACTAAGTCAATTTATTAGATCATAACAAGACTTAACTTGAACCTTTGACAACATCAAAACTCAGGTTTGATTCTAGTGCAGCTTGCACCAACAATCTCCCCCTTTTTGATGTTTGGCAACCAAGGTTCAAAGTTAAGTTAAAAATAAGCAACAAGTAAATAAACAAACAGTTTAACTTTTAAGTTTTCCCTTTGAGTTAACTAACTCCCCCTGAATTCACTATCTCTCCCTCTTTGACATACATCAAAAATAGGGGCAGAACCAAAAGTATACATTACTAAAAGTATACTAAGTCAAGAAATATTTTGAAAAATTCAAAAAATTATATGTTGAAAAGAATAAAATTTGAAGTAAATTAAAACATTTGAAATTTTATATTTTGAAAGTTATATTTTGAATTTTGAAAAACATTAAAAATATTATGAAAAAAACTTTTGAATATTGAAAACATTTTTAAAAAGAATATTTTGAAAGAATGAATATCTGAAAAATACTATTTTTAAAATAAAGAATATTAAAAAATATTTTGAAAAGAATGAATTTTTGAAAAATAATATTTTGAAAAGAATGAATTTTGTAAACAACATTATGAAAAATATACTTTGAAATTTGAAAAACATTTTGAAAAAGAATGAATTTTGAAAAACATAAACTCTTGAATTTTGAAAAACATTTTGAAAATAACATTTTAAAATATTTTGAAAAGAATATTTTTTTTTAAAAAAATAATATTTTGAAAATAATTTGATCAAAATAGTATAAGCTTAAAAAATCTTGTTTTGAAGCTCCCCCTAAAATTGTCAAATTCCTAAAGTCCAAGCATGGATATAGAAAAAAAACTAAGGAAAAATTGTCCTTATGATGAAATGTCCAACCCTTGTCCAAGGCTAGCTATCACAAGATAGTAGCAATTTGACTCAGGTTGGTCAATTTGAGTATCTAGTACTAATTGGGTTTTTACCAGCTAGTTAACCCAAATTGATCAATATATGTTTTCAAAGCCCAGATTTATAGCGATGCACTAACATAAGCATATGAAATCTAGGGTTAAGACCTAAGCATCTCACCCATTCTAAGTTTACAAACAAGGGATCCCTACTGTGCTTGTGAGATGCTGGCTCCTAGAACTATAGGATCATGCAATTCTACGGTAAGACCTAGGCTACTCCAGAAAATGAAAAATAATTTCAAAGAATTTTGAAACAAAAATTTGAAATGGGGAATTTGTACAAAAATAAGTTTGAAAAATAAACTAAGTAATAATTTTCAAAATCAAAGATCCTATTCTACAAAATTTATTAAGAGCTACTAAAGACTGAAAAACAATGAAGATTAAGCATAGTCATAATCCAAGTTAAGTAATAGATACAATAAGTCATAAAAGATAAATCCTGAAATCACTCATCCTCGTCCTCATCATCTCTCAGATAATCAAAAATCCTCTGTTGCTCCTTCTGTAAGGCATCAGTACGATCCATCATGTCCTGACGAAAATCAGCAATTTGTCCCTGAAGAGAGCTGTACTGATCATCCATTTTTGTTTCCAAGGAGTCAAAGCGACTAAAAATATCATCTTGCAGACGGGTAAAGAAGTCACTAGTTGGAGGAGGAGGAGGAGCATATGAACTGCTTTGAGGAAAATCAAAGAAGGGTGTCATGGCAAATCCAGGATCAATAACCATAGGAGGAGGCGCAGTAACAGGGACCGGATCATCCTCATCAATAGGGTCGTCGACAGCTGGTGGGATGTAGTGTGGATGAGTTCGTTTGTACACAAGCCCTTCGGCGCTAGTCTTAATCCCAGCTAAGGATAATTGCCTAACCCCAACAAGATCAAAGTCAGACAACTCAATCAACTCGCCTCGATGAACCCTTACTCCGAGATTGGCAATATAAGCAGTGAGGACATGACACTGAATCATATGAACCTTAAATGAAGTGTTGTACCATGAATAGTAAATGATAGATCTGGATACCCAGTAGCCTAAGTCAAAGTCTAGTCTATGTCTAAGGGCGTACATCAGAAAAAGATGAACTGGTCGCAAAACGCCCTGATCTCTAGATGATAAAGGATAAATGCAAGACATGATCATCTTATAAAAAGCGTTGTCTTTTGGACTAAGGGGTACAGTTGACATCTTTTTAGGACGAGGTCCCTCAAAGAAGTCAGCATACATGAGGTCTAGAGTCAGATGAGAGAAAGGAGCAGGTAACGGATCGGGAAGGGACGCACTAAAAAAGATACGGTTGACCGAAGGTCAGATCCGTAGAAATCGAAGGAACATGTCCAGATCAAATAACATATCTCGAGTAGCAACTTTAGTCCTATAATGATGGGGATCAAGTTCACACAGATTATGATAAAACTCAGAACACAAAATAGGATTATATGCATGACGACAAAAGAGAATGCTGTCTAGTTGAAAGTGTTGTGTGATGTCTATGACCTCAGGACAGAAAGATTGATAAAATTGAAGATCTAGGCACCGCGTTCCTATCACTTTAAATTTCTTATTAGGAAAGGATTGACGCAATTCTTCCGTAGAGAATCTAGGGTCTTGGTTGGGATTAAGAGAGCTAGCCTCTCTTTGTGCAATAGTTCTACTTTTTCTCATTAAAAAAAAATAATAATAAAATGTAATAAATAACTTGCGCAAAAATATTAAAAGGAATAAAAGGAAGTTACCGAGGCATTTTCGAACGAAGAGAGGCTGGGATCGACGAACAGAATAAGAAGTAGAAGAGGAGAGGAATGTGTTGGATGAGTTGTATGGATTCCCTGAATTTGTTTATATAGAGGGTGATCGTCGACTGATCAAGGGTTCGGTCGACCGATCCCTTTATATCGCTGTTATTTTCGATCGATGAGACACTGTTCGGTCAACCGGACAACTGTTCGATCAACCGATAAATTCACTTTCCAGAGATAAAGGGTAGGTGAAAATGTAGGTGAACGGATGGAGATTGAAGTTTTCAGTCGACCGAAAAACCGGTTCGGTCGACCGATAAATTGAATTTGTGAGATAAATTCAACATTGGTTCGGTTTCTGTAACGTTAGTTCGGTCGACCGAACCTTGGTCCGGTCGACGGAACATTTAGAGTTACAATTTTTTTTTTTATGTTTCAAAATAATTAAGGTTTAAAATAATGTTTAAGTTTTATGTTTTTAAAATAGTTAAATATCGAAAAGAATTTTAGATATCTCCAAAATAGTTTAATAATTAAGTTTTAGAATAATAATTTTGAATAAATTTAAAATGATTTTTTAAAATAATTTAAAATAATTTTTAATTAGGTTTTAAAGGTTTTTATAATTTTAAAATAGTTTTTAATTAAGTTTTAATATTTTAATTAATTTTAAATAATTTTTAATTAATTTTAATTTAATTTTAAAATAATTTTTAATTAATTTTAAAATAAGTTTAAAATAATTTTTAATTAATTTAAAAATAATTTTTAATTAAGTTTAAATAAGTTTAAAATAATTTTTAATTAAGTTTAAAATAATTTTTAATTAATTTTTAAATAAGTTTAAAATAATTTTTAATTAATTTTTAAATAAGTTTAAAATAATTTTTTAATTAATTTTTAAATAAGTTTAAATTAATTTTTAATTAATTTTAAATAAGTTTAAAATAATTTTTAATTAATTTTTAAATAAGTTTAAATAAATTTAAATAAGTTGAAAATAATTTTTTAATTAATTTTTAAATAAGTTTAAATTACTTTTTAAATAAGTTTAAATTAATTTTTAAATAAGTTTAAAATAATTTTTAAATAAGTTTAAAATAATTTTTAATTAATTTTTAAATAAGTTTAAAATAATTTTTAATTAATTTTAAAATAATTTTTAATTAATAAGTTTAAAATAATCTTTAATTTATTTTTAAATAAGTTTAAAATAATTTTTAATTAATTTTTAAATAAGTTTAAAATAATTTTAAATTAATAAGTTTAAAATAATTTTTTAATTAATTTTTAAATAAGTTTAAATTAATTTTTAAATAAGTTTAAATTAATTTAGTTCAAAATTAAGTTTAAATTTGGTTTGATAATTAATTGAATTTGATTAGGTTTGATAATTAATTGAATTTGATTAGGTTTGAATTAGGTTTGATAATTAATTGAATTTGATTAGGTTTGAATTAGGGTTGATAATTAATTGAAAAAGGTTATTGAACCCATGTTAGATTCAAATTTAGCTTTGGGTTAATCAAGTAGGCTTCATAAGGATAAGTTTTCAGTTCAGTGGCGAGACATACGACCTACTTGGATGTCATTAGACCACTTGCTGAATGCTTTCCAAACTGTTCCCGCCCAAAAAACTTAATACTAAATTTTGGTCTAACTAGCCCATGTTTGACTGGGGTAGCTTCGGTCAGATCCACTAAGTCTAGTGCACCAGGTAGAATTCCATATTCAGCCTAAACATGCCTTCGACAAAGTTTCCTTGACGTACTATCATCCCAATCCATTCCGGTGCTATGTTGTTAGGATTTGGTAAACCTTTTTCTTCTAACCGTTCTAAGCAGAAATGAACCTAGTCCTAAGTATTGAGTTTTGTTTAATCAAGTTGGTTGGATTGTTTTTCTAATTGCTCCCCCTGAGTCATAGCTTAGATAAGGTCTATCTAAGTAATAGATTTGACTCTTAGGAACCAAGTAGTGGTTTGGTTTAATTGGTTTGGTTAAGTGTTTTGTTTGAACCCATGCTTGGACTTGACTTCTAACATTTTGACTGATTAGGGACATGTATGATTTGTTTGTTTTGTTCGGTTTATAGTCAAACCCCGATTTGTTGTACACAGCTCGTTGCGAACCAAGTACCATATTTAGACACTTGGATCCCATTTCGAACTTTTCCAACGTTTTCTTGAGTCGCTCGACTTGACCTTTCAAGTCGGAATTTTCTTCCTCAAGTTTTTCAACTTGAGTCGAAGTTCCGACTTGAACTTGGTTAGTCGAGTCACTCAAGCTAACTTGTTGCTTAAGGTGGTCTATTTCCTTAAGTAACAAGTTATTTTGTTTTTCCAATTTTGCTAATTTTTTAAACAAACATTTAACTACTTTAAGCAAATTTGACTTAGAATAAATTGTTACCATATTAGGATCTCCGGATCCGCGATCTTCCTCGGACTCGATGTTGTTCTCGGATTCGTACTCTTCATCTGACTCGGAGTCGGAATCTTCGTTTCTTGCCATAAATGCAAGATGGCTCGAGTGCTTCGTTTGTTCCGCGTCGGATCCGTCGGAAGAAGTTTCGTCCCATGTTGCTTGAAGTGCCTTCTTCCGTCTTGTCGATTTGGATCTTTCTTCTTTTCGATTTGGGCATTCATTTTTGAAATGCCCCTTCTTGTTGCATCCATAACAAATCATTTCTGATTTGTTTTGGATCTGGTTCGGTGGAGTCTTTTTCGTGCTTCTTCTGAACTTCTTCTTAGTCAACAACCTTCAGACCATGTTGACTAATTCTTCTTCGTTTGTTGAGTCTGAGTCTGACTCGCTTTCAGACTCGATCTTCAATTTTGATTTTGTCTCCTTGCTCGCCCCTGCATACAAAGCAACACCTTTCTCGCCATGGCTCATGTTAGATTGCTTGTGTAGTTCTAATTCACAGAATAACTCGTCTAACTTAAGAATTGAAAGATCCTTAGAAACTTTGTAGGCATCTACAATTGATGCCCACAAAGCATTCCTTGAAAAGGCGTTCAGAGTGTACCTTATTGTGTCACGATTTTTGAGATTGTGTCCAATCAGGTGAAGACCGTTGAGGATGCCCTTCAGTCGAGCGTGTAGTTGCGAGGCCGTCTCTCCAGGAAACATTTTTATGTTTAACAAATTATTTAAAAGTAGATCTCGTTTGTTTACCTTCGAGTCGTCCGTTCCTTCGTGTAGTTTTACTATCGATTCCCACAATTCTTTGGCGTTGTCATAGGGACCAACTCTATTCAACTCCTCCATCATGAGCCCGCACTGAATGGTATTGATTGCTTTGTAGTTCAGTTGTGCCTTCTTGACCATTTGAGGAGTCCATTCTTCTGGTTCTAGGATTGTTCCGTCCTTCATTGGGGGAGTATAGCCTTTCAAAACTGTGAACCAAAGCTCAATGTCGGACTTTAAGTAGCACTCCATCCTATTCTTCCAGTAACTGAAATTCTCTCCTTTGAATAGTGGAGGTCGGACCGTACTATAGCCTTCTTGATATCAGTTTATCATCCTTGCAAGAAAAATATTTCCAAGACACTCGTCTTGGGATTAGTAGTGCTTGAGAAGAGAATAGAATAAAAAAATATTTTTAACAGAAAAGAAAAGGTTTTAAAAATGCTTTAAAAATCTGTTAAGAAATTTCAGAGCTAACCTGCTCTGATACCAATTGATAGATCGTTTGAAACGATAGAGGGGGGGTGAATATCGCTCTTTTTAAAACTAATCTTTTCGTATTTTGAAACCAAAGTCGTGCAGCGGAAATAAGAAAAAGAGACAATGTATTTACTTCGTTCGGAGGCTAGCTTGACTCTTACTTGAAGGCCCGCAGTCCTTGACTGCACCGATGGGCAAAGCACTAAAATCCTTCTTTCCGAAGTCCTTGGAAAGAAGTGAATCATACAATGGAGCAAGATAGTAACACCTACTATCTTGCTTAAATGAAATTACAATGCAAGCTAAAATTAAATATACCAACAAGTAATTGAAAGACGAAGCTCGGTCGACACTATCTGGTGAAGTAGCTTGCAGTGTTGATGGAGCTGTGTTGCACGAGCAATTTTGCAGAGTAGCACCAGAATTGATCAGAAAAGATTATATTTTGAGCCTCTGTCTTCGAGTCTGAATTTATAGGTGTACTGGAGGTATGGTCGACCGATCCCACTGTTCGGTCGACCGAACCCGCTCCCTTCCTTCTTGGCTGAAGTTCGAAGCTGACTCGATCTTTTGCATTTACTGGTCTTTAATGATTCGGTCGACCGAACCCCTTTTTCAATCGACCGAACAAGCTTTTCCTTGTTCGTCAGAATCTGCTGTGATCTTGATTTAATGCAGCTTTAATGTTGATTGGATCGGTCGACTGATCTCTGGGTTCGGTCGACCGATCAGCCCTTCTTTCCTTTCCTTGTTGATCGGTGCTGACAAGCTGGCTTTGCTGAGTCACTAGGTTCGGTCGATCGATCTTACTGTTCGGTCGACCGATCAGGCTTTGATCTGATTCTGGCTCAGTTCTGATCTGGACTGACTTATGTGCTGATCTTACTTGGTTCGGTCGACCGATCCAACTTAACCTGCAAGACAGTGTTAAAAATAACCTGCAACACAGATGTTAGACCAAAACAACCTGCAACACAGATATTAGCACAATAGTATAATAATGAGAAATAAAAGAACAGTAGAACTGTTCTTGATCTCAACTTGGAAACCTTCCCGGTTTCTTCAGTTGGATCAACGACCTAAGGTTGTTCCCTTCGGGAACCCGACCTCACTGTCGCTCCTCCAGTTTGTTTACCTCAACCTACCTGCCAAACTTTGATCCTCCATATCTAGTTTGGACTTTTCACTCAGCCTTGATCGGCTCCCCAGGACTTTTCCTTCGATCTTCGATCCTCCAGACCTCTTGATCACTCTGCCAAGCTTCGGATCCCCTCGACCCACTTGGACTTGCACCTGGGTTCCACGATCTACTAAGATTTCTCTGCCTAGCCTCCAGCTAGGACTTTCCCCGTTGAGTAAACATCCTGCACACTCAGTCAACTTGTTAGATCATAACAAGACTTAACTTGAACCTTTGACAACATCAAAACTCAGGTTTGATTCTGGTGCAGCTTGCACCAACAGTAAAGTGTGGGTAATCGGCTATTCACCCCTCTAGTCGGGCATCAAGGTCCCATCAATTGGTATCAAAGCAAGTAGCACTCTTGAAGGGCTAATTGTCGGAAGGAGTAAATGCTAGAGGAATGATGGAGTCAGAAGGTCCGCTAGGATGGGATATCCGAATCTCACCTTCATACGATTGAAATGATTTCAAGTATTGTAGGAAGTAGTTGGAGATGTGGATCTAAATTAATCGTGACCATTGGACCGCGTTGAAAATTTCTTTTGAAGTTCAAATGGACAAGAAAGGGTCTCTGACATTGGTATTGAACCAATGAGCAAAGAGAGCAATCGGAGATGGATAAGGAGATAACTAGAATTGTATTAAATTTATTACCTTCTAATATTGTGTCACATATAGGTGAGTACAAGTGTGCTCATGAGTTATGGAGCAAAGTGATTGCACTTCATGAAGACCCTACACGAGTCCAAGAAGTGGAGGAGCCCAAGGAGAATGACTCATTGGTCCAAGAGGAGGAGAAGGACCAATCGAATATGGAGATGAGCTCAACATCTGATGAGGAGGAAGAAGTGGAATCGACCACATCTTCAAATGAGGAAGAAGTGAAAATGTCTATATCTTTAAAGGAGGGAGAAGAATCCAAGATGGGTGAGGAAGAAGTCTTAGAAGCTCAACCCTCAACCTCAACTACTGAGAAGCGCGGGAAATCCCACATCAAGTGTTTTGAATATGGTGAGATGGGACACTACAAAAGTAGATATCCATTGCTTAAAAAGGTAAAGGAGGTAAACCCTAAACCTGGTAAAGTTCTTTTGAAGACTAACGTAGGTTGTAGGGATGGTGCCAAGGAGAAGAGGCATATTCGATACTTCACATATGATGAGTGGGGAGGGGACACTACAACACGAAGTGCCCAAGGAGAGGAGAGCTCAAGAAATTGACACACTTAAAGAAATGGGAGAAGAAGAGGAGCTCTAGTAAAGGGGGAGCTCCAAAGGTAAAAGGTAAGATAATCCCTAATTTAAAATTTAATCCAATTTCAAATTCCTTCATGCTTGTTAGGAATAATGAAAATTATGTACTCATGCATAATTATAGATTTAGATATAATGAAAGGAATAAGGTTAACAAGGTTGATAACCCTAGGAAATCATTTTCAAATTATAGACCTAAAAAGAAGCAATCTACCTTACCTAAAGAGAGGAATGTGGTTGAAAACCTAGGCATGAATCCTATGAAGGAGAAACATATGCCTAGAAAGGGTAGGTCTAGTAATGTCCAAGGTGAATATGTTGATTCTAGGGTTAGAACCCTAGAATTGAAAAATCAAGCCTTGAAGGCAAGGTTTGAGGAAATATAGAAAGTCCTAGATAGGTTCATTATTTGATCTAGAGGACTTGATGTGTTTGGGTGGTCAAAGACATAAAAATGTCAATTTGGGTCACTCCAAAACTAAAAGTAGGTCAAGTGCTAGGGTGACACATGACATTGGTAAGGGATGAGTGACCAAGGATAAAGAAGTATCATCCAAAGTCCATGAAAAAAAATATGATAGGGTGACATATGATTATAGCAAGGAGAGGCCAAGAAATGGGAAGGAAAAGTCATTTAAGGATAAGGAGAAATTAACCAAGGACAATGTGTCTAAGGTTAAGAAGGTAAGGTCTGTAGGCCAAGTGGCGCCCAAGGTGCACCGAAGTGGCCTAGCCATAGTGGATGAGTCACCTAGGGAGATGGCTAAGGTTAAGAGCTCTAGGGGAGGACTCAAAAAGTCTTTTCGAGAACCATGGTCAATGGATCTCAAGTGGATCTTGCTTGGGATTCTAGATGAGTCATGAAATGTGCCAAAGTGAGTTAGAGATTGACTTGAGTCTCTAATATAGTTGGATGACACATTTGGGATGTGATTCATACATGAAAATATGAAATGAGATTCATATTGAATGAAAATTAGTTTTAAATGAATAGATGTCATATAAACTAATGCAAGCGATGCATTGTGGTTTAGTATGGGCGGATACATCAAGAGAAAGCCAAAATAGGACTTTAAGTTAAGCTTCAATTGAACTATTTAGATAATGTTGATTTTGTATCAATCTTGGGATCCGTGATTAATATATTTTTATATATTTTTTTCAAGTATACATTGGTAAAATAGATCTCTTCACAAAATTTGAAATTTTTTAAAGGTTTATGAATTTTTGGTGTGTTTCTGAAGTTGGGTCAGAAATCTTATTTGAGACTGAAATAGTGTACCAGTTGATTGATACAGTTACCAGTCGACTGGTAACACTGTTCATCGAATATAGAATGACCTTATGAGGTTATTTAGACACAATCAGTCGATTGGGGCATATGATAGTCGACTGAAACAAGTTGAAACTATTATTCAACAATAGAAAATGACCAAATTAAGAATATACATGTATGTAATTTTATGGAGGATTAATACATGATAATTGTGGTCATTAAAGGTTAAAGAGTCCAATAATTGAGATACTATTGGAGCTTTTTTTGATGTACTGTAAATGGAGAGAAGTTTAAGTTTAAATGGGAAACCTAAATACCTTTGTAAGAAATAATAACTTAAGAGGGAGCTTAGGTGAAGGGAGAGCCTAAGATTAGTTTCCATGATTTATGCATGAGGTTTAGGTGAAGGGGGAGCCTAAGATTAGGTTCCATGATTTATGCATGAGTTGATTTGCATATGTATTGCTATACTGTTTCTTTAACTTAAATGGATTACCAAACATCAAAAAGGAGAAGACTATTAGAGCAATCTATGTAACCCTAGGATTTGATATTTAGGCAAAGATTTAAGTTAGGATTATTGTTATATTTGATATATGCTTATTAGCATGCAGGATACAGGTACAATAAAAAAATTCAAGTGTAACCTTGGCAAAGGCAAAGTCCAAGTTGGATCTTGGCAAAGACAAAGTCCAAGTTGGATCTTGGCAAAGGTGAAAGTCCAAGTGGAATCTTGGCGGTGTAAGTCTAAGTATGTAGTCTTGATAACGCAAGTTCAAGTGTGACTTAGCAAGGTTGAAGTCCCAGAGTGAGGAACTCTTGACAAAGGATAAAGTCTCAAAGGTGAGGAGTCTCTTGGCAATGGAAGACCTGACAATAAAGGACAAGGTCGAAGAAAGCTCTTGAAGGCAAGGTGTGAAGGATGAGGAAGCATCCGAGGGATGTAAGGCTGATAGAGGAGGGTAGAAGGCAAGGTCGAGGTTATGCGGGCAAGGATGAGTGCATAAGAAATTATACCCAGGGTAAAATCCTAGGTTTAGAATTTTACCAGTTGACTGGCAACTGGACCAGTCAACTAGGCCAGGGCACAAAATATTTTTGTGCTTGAGGACTGTGAAAACTAGTCAATTGGTACTGTAGCAGTCGACTAGTACATTACACAATCGATTGGGAGTAAACAGAATGCTTCTGTTCGCTCAGCCAATGTAGAGCAGTAGACTAGTAAAGTCACCAGTCGACTGGTATCAAGCCATTAGGATGTAACAGTCAAATTTCTACAAAGGGCAGTTATTGGTATACTTACCAGTCAACTAGTGGAAGAAAAATAGTTTGGTATTTTCCTTCCAAGCTTTATTTAATAGAGCTTGGGGTGGCCAGCCATGGTTGACAAAATAAAGATGGTTAACCTCTATTAGTAGTCTTCCAAGTGCCCTAGCATCCCAATTATTCTTGTGAGAGTTTTGGTGAGGTTTCTACACCCAAAAGGAGCTATGTGAGCTAGCCAGAGGTTTTCTGAGGAATCATCCACCGACGTATCAGGATCGTCTACCTTATGGACAGTTGTGGAGTAGGAGTAAGTGATCTTCGAACCACGTTACATAAATATGTCATTGGGTTTGTTATTTCTTGTCGTTGTAGAGCTTAGGGTTAGCTTTCTATTCTTGTTAGTTTGTATTTTGTATTTCCGTTGTGTGCTAACAAGTGTAGGAAGCAAAGTGTGGGTGATCGGTTATTTACCCCCCTCTAGCTGGGCATCAAGGCCCCAACATTTTTTAGGTAACATCTTGGTGAACGGATCTGTAAGGTTCTCTTTCGATGTTATCTTCATAACATTGACATCTCCTCGACGTACAATCTCCCTAAGGAGATGATACATTCTTTCTATGTGCTTACCTCTTTTATAACTCCGTGGTTATTTTGAGCCACTATTATCACAGAACAGGGTTAATGGTTTATCCATATCTGGAACTATTTCTAGATCAGAGTAGAACTTTTTAAGCCAAACTGTTCCTTAGCAGCTTCACAAGCTATTATATATTCAGCCTCCATGATAGAGTCTGCTATGTTGGATTGTTTAATACTTCTCCAAACAACTGCTCCTCCACTAAGAATAAATATTTATCTAAATGTTGACTTTTGAGAGTCCTTGTCTAACTGGAAGCTAGAATCAGCATCAAGACTCCTCCTGAATAGACAAGCATATAGTTTCTTTGTTTTCAAAGGTACTTGAGAATATGCTTTACTACAACTCAATGATCTAATCTTGAGTTTGACTGATATCGACTAACCATTCCCATTGCATAGCAAATATTAGGCCTAGTGCAAAACATAATGTATATAAGGCTTCCCACTGCTGATGTATATGGGATACATCTCATATGCTCTTTCTCTTGTAGTGTTTTAGGATATTGTGCCTTAGAAAGTGTAATTCCATGTCGGGTTGGCAAGAGACCCTTCTTGAAATTTTGCATCAAAAAACATACAAACACCTTATCAATATAAGTTGCTTGAGATAATGCTAGGAGTTTATTCTTTCTATCCCAAATAATCTGGATCCCAAGAACATAAATTGCTTCTCCCAAATCTTTCATTTGGAATTGCTTAGTATCTTGACATGAGATAACACTTTTATATCATTCCCAATGAGTAAAATGTCATCTACGTAAAGGACCAAAAAAACCACACTTTTAGTATTGATGAGCTTATAAACACAAGGTTCATCAATATTTTGTTGGAAGCCATAGGTCTTAATAATCTCATCAAACCTAAGGTTCCAAGATCTAGATGCTTGCTTAAGTCCTTAGATGGACCTTTGAAGCTTGCAAACTTTCTGCTCCTGGTCTTTAACCACGAACCCTTTTGGTGGCACCATATATATGCTTTCTTCAAGATGGTCATTCAAAACAGCTATCTTAACATCCATTTGTCAAATCTCATAGTCGAGACAAGTGGCAATGGACAAGAGAATACAGATAGACTTTATCATGGTAACCGGAGAGAAAGTTTCTACATAATCAACTCCTTCTTTTTGGGTATAACTCTTTGCCACTAGTCTGTCCTTGAAAGTCTCTACTTCTCTATTCACACCTTTCTTTTTCTTGAAGACCCATTTACATCCTATGGGTCTGACATCTTTAGGTGGATCTACAAGTTCCTATATTGAATTAGAGTACATTGACTATATTTCTTGGTTCATGGCTACTTGTCATTTTTCCTTATTAGGATCATTCATCGCATGTTGATATGACGATGGATCATCATCATTGGTATCAACTACAACAAAATTTGTTTCATCATCTTGTCTATAGCAGGCAGGAGTTCTAACAACCCTTCCACTTGATCTATGTACCAAACTTTCCTAAGTAGGAATACTGTTTCTTTTTCTTCCCTATTGCTTTCAACAGACATCAGATGTGGAATGATCTGACCATTTAGCAATTCCTCAAGTACAACTTTACTTCAAGGTTTGAAGTTTGTCATATAGTTGTTCTCAAGGAAATTAGCATGTGCTGATACAAATACTTTATTTTCTTGTTGGCAATAAAACAAACCTCCTCTCGTGCCTTTTGAGTAGCCAACAGATAAATACACTTATGTTCGTAAATTTCCTAGATTTCCCTTTCAATACGTGAGCTGGACATCCCCAAATTTGAAAATGGTACAAACTAGGTTTACACCCATTCCACATTTCTATTGTGATCTTAGGGACTAATTTTGACAGTACAACATTCAAAATGTAGATCATTGTTTGTAAAGCATATCCCCAAGAGGATGTAGGTAGTGAGGCATAGCTCATCATGGATCTAACCATATCTAACAAAGTCTTGTTCCTTCTTTCGGTAACATCATTTTGTTGAGAAGTTCTAGGAGCCGAGAGATAGGATATAATCCATTTCTCAATTAGGTGATTCTTGAACTCGGTATTAAGGTACTCACCTCCTCGATCTGATCGAAGTATTTTTAGTGATTTACCTAATTGCTTTTTAGCTTCAACTAGAAATTCCCTAAACTTTCCAAAAGTTTCTGATTTCCTTTGCATTAGGTAAACATATCCATATCTTGAATAATCATTGATAAATGTGACGAAATATTCATAACCTCCTCATGCGTGGACATTTAGAAAGGTCTCTTAGTCATTTTCCCTTCTAGACAAGATTCACAAACTGGTAAATTGCTAATAATTAACTCTCTCAAAGGACCATCTTTTGTTAGTCTATTTAACTTATCCAAATTGATATGACCTAACCTAAGGTAGCATAGATATGTTTCATCACTATTTGCAAGCTTTTTCCTTTTATTAGACTTTGGATAAGCTATTTTGAATACTTTAGTATTTGATGATAAACATTCACAAAGCTTAAGGACATGTAACCCATTTTTCAAACCCGCATGACAAATTTCAATACCATTTCTTGAAATAGAAATTCTATTTTCATAAAAGGAAATATCAAATAATTAGTCATGTAATTTTGAAATAGAAATCAACTTCCTACAAAATCCAGGAATAAAATAAACATCGTTCAACACTAAATATTTATTTTTATATTTAAACAGGCAACTCTCACTACCTTGAATGAAACTAATGCCCCATTGCCAACTCTAAGTGTTAAGCCCCCATCAAGAAGCTCCCTCGAAGAACTAAGTAGCTGCATAGAAGAACAAACATGATTAGTGTCTCCTGAATCAACTATCCACTACAAGAAAAATCTCATTTAACAACACTCAAATGACAACGGTTTTATACCAAATCGTTGTCTTTTTGCCTTTTAACAATGATTTTAACAAAAATCGTTGTCTTTTAGTAATTTTTTTTTGCCTATGACAACGTTTTTTAAAAATCGTTGTCTATTTATGTTTTTTTGGGGCTACGACAACGGTTTTTAAAGGCTACGACAACGGTTTTTTAAAACTGTTGTCTATGTGCGCTTCTTTCGCCGCTTTTTCCCCCTTCGCCATTTTTTGCCGCGGCATTTTTTCTTTCCCTCTCCCCGAAATTTTTTGCCTCCGTATTCCATCCCTTTACCTTCTTGATCCAAGCCCCTTCTCCTTTCCTCTCCAAGCCCTAAACTCGTCGCCCCTTCTTTGCCCCGCCTCCTCCCTTCTGCTGTCCGCTTCCACCGCTCCGTTTCCACTACCACTCTACACCTCTGACTGCACACTCGTAGGTCCTCCCTCTTCCCCCGCCTCTTCACCTCTTTCGCCTCTGCCCCTGCCGTCACAACCACCATCTCTATCGGAGACAATCTTCCTGACGCCAACCTCTCCTACTTTGGCTCCGATGGGGAGCTCCAGACCGTCACCATCTCTGATCTCACCAAGAGCAAGAAAGCCATCTTCTTCACTGTCCTGAGGCCTTTACGTCGACATGCTCGCAAAAGCACCTCCCTGGATTTGTGGAAAAGGATGGGGAGATGCATGCCAAAGGCGTGGACACCATTGCCTGCATCTCGGTCAACGACGCTTCCGTGATGCATGCCTGGAAGAAGGATCTCAACATTAGGGACGAGGTTTTGCTACTCTCCGACAGAAATAGGGAGTTCACCTTGGCACTCGGGGTGGAGTTGGATCTGTCAGACAAGCCCATGGGCCTAGGCGTCTGATCCCAGCGCTATGCGTTGCTGGCAGAAGATGGGGTTGTCAAAGTGCTCAACTTGGACACCATTGCCCTGCTGGGGCCTCTGATGTGGGACTCAAGTTCCATGTGTTAAACCTCTTTATACTAGTGCTCGTACTTGTGATTCACTTTCTTCCTGATATATCTCAACATTGTATATTTCTAGTATAGCATGGCAGTAAGGAAGTATTTATTTTACATTTTGGTTTTTTTGGTTGGTTAAATAATGTAGTCCAGTTTTTCTTTCTAGGTCTAAGATTTTATTTCTGTTTCTTTTTTTTTTTTTCTGAAAAGTCTTGGACCAATTGTCTTCTGCATTATATAGAGCCTAGTGGACCTGCAACAAATCAATCAAGCAAAGAAGAGACTGATTCCTGCTCGATATTTGTTGGCAATGTGAGTTTTTCTAGTTCTCTGTTGTCTAATTGTTGCTACTGGTTTACTGTGGGCATCACATGATATTTGCATATAATTTGATATTGTTGTCTTCTATATCTTGGATTGTTTCTTAGTGGACCCTTGAGCCTTATTTATCCATAATTCTATGGACTAATCAAATTAGTTAAATTCACAATGTTTATTTTTCAGGTTATTGAATATTTTTCCTATATCTACAAATGCTGTCTTAGGGACCTCTATTTAGATAGACTACTTCAAACTGTAATGATGTTGCTGTGGATGTTAGATTCTGGTATTATTTGGCATATTAATGCTTTGATTTACCTTCCCTCTTTTTCTTTTTTGGTGTTGTATTACTTGAATGTGGTACATGCAAAGAGTGCCTACTATAATGTAACGCCTGAAAATCCTCAAATTTATTTTAGAAATATTCTATTATTTTTCTGGAATTTTAGGATATTTTTCTGGAATTTTTAGAATAACCGAAGTAGCAAAATTAAATAAAAACGTGAAATAGCCTAAGCAAGAATTGAACCCGAGACCTATGGACCCTACAACTTATAGGGTGATTTTAGTAACCATGGGGCCCCAGCAGGGGTGTGCTGAAAGGAAAGGAGAGCAATTATATTTAAGGTTTAGTTGGGGTGTATTAATCACTTAATATAAATAGGGAATTAAGAGAGGAGTTATTATTTTGGAACGACACTTTTCCCTCACCCTCACCGCCGACCCCTCTCCCTCTCCCGCACTCTGTCAGCGCACAAAGCCCAAGAAGCCTAGGGTTCCATCCCTAAGGTCGTAGGAGCACCATCCGGCGACAACTCCGTCACGAGGACGTTCCTCTCCGCGAGAAGAACGCGTAGACGTAAGAAGATCGTCGAAGAGATCTTCTTCTCCGGAAACCTAGCGATCGGATTGTAAGGAAACTTAGCGCAGGATGTAAGTAACCCCTCACCTACAGTATAAGTAGCTAAACGTATGCTTTTTATGGTCCTAGTTCGCTTTTATGATCTTAGTGTAGCCATATGCAGAATTAGAGCACACTAAGTGCTCGATAAAATGCCTAGTACAGTTATAGGTTACAGTAGGCATTTTAATAGCTCAATTAAATGTCATAGAGGCATTTTAAATAGCATACATAGCCTTGCTTCAGTTTATATGGGACTACAGTCTAATGGGTGGGCTTCCATAGTCGCCTCTAGGTTCAGATAACCTAACTCTAGGTTCAGATAACCTAGTAAAAGCAAGATAAGATAAATCAGTTTATAAACAGTATTTTACTTTTATCAGTGGCACTGTACTGGACTCTCAGTTGTCCTTGGGTTAGACTCCCATAGTCGTCCCTAGGTTTAGATAACCTAGTAACCCTGCTAGATTCGGGACTTGCTACCTCGGGCCTAGTTAGGGATGCACGCACAGCAAGTACAGTTGTCGGGCCCATCAGCAACATGTTTATTATGTTTATCTATTTATATAAATAGTTTTCAAACTTCACAAACTAGATATGTGAATATAGCTCAGCTTCAGTTTAGTTTTCTTATTGATATAACAAGTAGCTTCATGTTCAGTGTTGATTGCTATGACTTGTATGCCCATATGCCATGTGTCAGCATTTTCAGTATGATCAGCAACATGTATTTCATTAGCATCTTTTAAAAACATGATTTCTTCGAATGCATGTTTTTGTGAGGTAGATGGTTTCTTACTAAGCTCCCAAGCTTATAGTTTCATTTTTGTTATACTGCAGATAAAGGTAAAGGGAAGATGCATTAGCGGAGGCTGGAGGCAATGCGAATAAGATGTGTGTGAGAAGGAACTTGGAATAAAGACTCTTGGGAAATAGCCCACCAAAAAGATTTAGTATTTATGTTTTTAGTTACTTTTCTGCACCTTTAGATTTTTAAGTGTCTTGAATTATGAAAGTTATGCTTAGATTACTCATTGTCTGGATATTAGATAGCTAACCATGAGTACTGACATGCCTAGTAGTAGTGTGGTGTCTTTTGTTGATTTTTGAAGGTCCTGTACGAGGTTGGGTCTGATTTCTGTAGAAATCAGAAACCCAATCGATCAGCCGATCGATTGAGGAGTCCTCGATCGATCAGCTGATCGATTGGAAGAAGTCCCCGCGTACAGAACGCCATTGAGTCGATCAGCTGATCGATTGAGGAGCCTCGATCAATCAGCCGATCGATCGAACCGCGATCTGCCGCGTACAAAGAGTTGATGAGTCGATCAGCTGATCGATCGGCCATGGATCGATCAGCCGATCGATCGAGAATTTAAATCCCGCAAACAGAGAGCTTCTGAATCGATCTCTGGATCGATTGGCCAGACTGGATCGATCAGTCGATCGATCTAGACGGGACTTCCATGCACAGTAGCACGTGGGATCGACCAGTGGATCGATCAAACCACTCCAATCGATCAGCAGATCGATTGGAAAGTCTGATTTTAGTTTTTTAATCAAGTAGGAAGGTTAGGTTCCCTTCTTAGCATATGTATAACTTCAGAAGTGTAATCTTAATATAAAATCCAGATTTCATAGCAATTAGCAGAGGGTTTTAATTAGTTCAGCTTTTCCGCACCTTAATATCCAGTGATAGCCCAAGAATAACTTAGCATAATGTAACCCCCGGCCTTATAGCCTAGTCAGTAGAAAGCGGGGCGTTACATATAATGTTCAAGTTCTCAAAACTGTGTTTGTGCTCATTAGAAGTTTGATAATTTGTAGTAACATTGTTATGGTTTGGCTGAATTTAAGTGGTTCAATGATTAAAATTTGGTATTATTGTCCTTGTACCAGACATCTTCAATTCATCTTTATAGTAGATCCATACAAAAGTTATGTCCTATAAGATTGTACAAAGTAACATTGAACTCTAGTTACCGTTAGCTTGTACTTGAAAAAATTACCAAAGAAAAAAAGGGAAAAAGATTATTTAAAACAAAGAATTATTTGAAATATATATATATATATATATATATATATATAGGATTCTCGACTTGCACCTTATTAGAATTTTGTAATATATAGTCTATGCTAAGGCTATCTTTTTTGTTTGATACTTGTTCCGAATTGGATAGGGTTGTTGTCTTCTATTAGAGAATTTTGGTTTCTTATTCTTAGCATCAACAGTCACACTGTAACTATTTGTCAATGATTGTTATGTTTTATACATAGAATTCTTCTAAAACCTCTAACAGCAAGTGATTTAGTAGCAACATCTTGAGTTGGGAAAGCCACTGCTAGATTGATACTCATGTTGATATTTCTATTAAACAGTAGGTTGATTATGCTTGCACCCCTGAAGAGGTTCAACAACATTTTTAGTCGTGTGGTACTGTTAACAGAGTCACCATTCTCACTGATAGAAACGGTCAGCCAAAGGGTTTTGCTTATGTCAAATTCTTGGAAGTTGAGGCAACCCAAGAAGCCTTTTGGTTGCATGAGTCTGAGCTTCATGGTCGTCCAATCAAGGTTTTTGTACTCAACATTCCATTTGTATTTCATGCTTGTGACTCTCTAGAACCAAACTATCAACCTCTAATGACTTTTGTGGTGGTCCAAAAACGTCATCACACTATACTGTTTGCTAACAATCACGGTGACCACTAATTTGTTGATAAGAGTGGAAACATATTGCCTAGTTAGTTTAGTTGATAGCATGGATGCATCATTTTCAAGATAATTCTATTTTGTATATTTTTTTTAAACCTTGTTTTCTCAATGGAGCTTTCCATCCTTGAAATTCCAGGGGCTGTTGTCAATTCTAAGATAGGCCATCCTACTGAATTTGACTTCTACTTGTGCAGCCATGCAAACATTCAAATAACTCATCTCACAACTAATACCTTTTGTATGATGTACTTATTCAGGTAACTGTTGTAAAAACATATGTGTGTTTATTATTTTTTCAGAACAAGTTTTTTCATACATATAATAGTGTATTTCTTTTAATATCAATAGGTTGTTGATCTCCTAGTGCCTTATCAAAGGGGTAGAAAGATTGGACTTTTGATGGAGTTGGTATGGGGAAGACTAGATTTATTATGGAACTAATGATCAACAATATTGGAAAAAGTTGGCATGAAAGAATCAGCAAGCTGGAAAGAGGATTCCAATGAAATCCTACAAGTTGAAGATTGCGATGGGATTTGGGTTGACAATAATTAAGTGCAATCCTACATGACATGAACCACCATCACAAGTTTCTAGTCTTTTGGCTATTGTTCATTAGTTGCAAATGGAGTTTATTTGTTTATTTGTATTGGAATAAATTTTATTTGAATATGAGACATGTTTTTTCTTTTGTGATTGTAATTCTTGTATAAGTAACATTTTGAATGATATTGATGTGGAGAATATTCTTTCTTGATTATGATTCTTTATTATATATTTAAATTGAAATTTGATATATTGGTATTAAAGATAATAATTCAAAAGACAATAGTTTAAAATTGTTATTGTTGTCTATCACACTCAAAGACAACAGTTAAAAACTGTTGTCGTAGCCCCAAAACCGATTGTAACTGCAGTAAAAATGCTCTAAATAACAACGGTTTTAAACCGTTGTCTTTTCATTCAAAGACAACGGTTTAAAACTGTTGCAAAACTGTTGTCTTTTCATTCAAAGACAACGGTTTAAAACCGTTGTCGTAGCCCCCCATTTTTAACAACACTGTCAATTATAACGGTTTTAAAGGGTCTACGACAACAGTTTTTAACCGTTGTCTTTTAATATTTTTGTTGTAGTGATCCAAAAGGAGGAATCATCCTCTACTAAACAAGCTTCTAAGACAAGTAAATCAAATTTACCTTTCTTCTTCTCCTCCAACTTTGTGAGGTATTTTGGATAGTTCCTTTTCCAGTGTCCATCTACACCACAGTGGAAACATTTTCCTTTAGGCTTCTTCTCGGTCTTTTTGTAATTGGGTTTGTTATTCTTAGACTCATCCTTTGTCTTTTTGAATTTATCACCAAATTTACCACTCTTAGCCATTTTTCTCTTCAAACCTTTTGAAGAATTGGGTTTATCGACAACATTTGCTTCAACCTTGTTCTTCACTAGTCCTGAGATAGTTTCAAAGGTTTGTAGTTCATTCAATATCTGAGTCATCCCATAATTTAGCTTATTCATAATATAGTTGTTGGTGAATGGGATGAAGTCACTAGGGAGCGAATTCAAAATTATGCTCTCTTGTGTGCCCTCATCAATTACGACCCCATGCATCTCAACCTCAAAAAAATAATTCATCATCAGCATGACATGATCATGAACATGAGTGCCAAGAATCATTCTAGCGTTTGTGTACTTTCTTGTGGCCTCATGATGAGCTTGCTCAAATTGTTTCCCAAACATTTCTTGTACAGATTCCATGATCTCAAAAGCACACTCCTTAGGCTCCATCTTGCTTCTTAGTGCATCAGACAACTTGCAAGCATATATGCCTTAGCCTTATTGTTGGACGCAATCCAACGATCATATAATTCCCTAACAGCATGAGCGACATTTGTGAGTGGTGCCGGTGGACATTCCTCTATAAGAACAAACTTATTGTTCTCACTGACCAACACTATATTAATGTTGCTCTTCCACTTAGGAAAGTTTTCCTCGGTTAAACTATTGTTTTCTAGTAAAGATTGTTGGATATAAGTAATGTGAATAGAGAAGAGGTGGAAGAGAAAAGAGGCTCCATTGTGAATGAAACTTTAGCCCCATATTAGGAGTTTCATGGCATGTTGATTGGTTTATATTGATTCACATGTATTGATGATGTCAACAAATGTATGGGGAGAGGATTTCTCTCATACGTTGGTGCGCAAGGGGGGGGGGCAAATCCAAGGCTGGGATTACACTGAACCATGTTGACTCGTGTACGGGCACGACCTGCGCACGCTGAATGCTGGACTGGTCGGGGCAAAATTTGCCCAAGTGGAATAACCAATATTTTGCCACATAAATCTTTTGCTATTGTGTAACGGATGCATTAAATTTGGACGTTTCACTATTCGGCAAATAATGATTATTAAGATCATTAACGCTATCATTGGTCTGAGCTCCTATATAAGGAGGCTGCGATCACAGGCAGAGGACACACGCAGACACACACAAGCAGAAGCCCTCCACCTTCATTACCCTCCTCCTCTGTCGTGCAACTCCTACTTGGTAGAGTGCTTGTCATAGCAATCGGGTGCCACTTAATTTGCCGTGAGCACCAGTGCTTGTTGGGAATCATGATCAATCATTGTATCTTGGGAAATAGACGACCCTAGTAACCCTCGAAGCATAGTCAAAGGTGAGGCGAATCTATTTCAAGGAAACTGCGACCGACTCTTGCAGGCCTCGGTCTTTTTTCTCGCTCGAGCGACATTGTTCACGAACTGAGCTTCCTGGTCGGTTGTTCGCTAGCTCGGGCTCCTCTGCTCGTCCAGCCACTCGGTCGCTCTGCTATTTGCTCAATCGACCACTTTCCAGTTTGACCGCTATGCCTGCTTGAGCTGCTTCGTTCGATCTACCACTCGGTCTCTCTGCTAACTTGTCAGTCGCTCGGGACATTAGGTCACTTAGCCTCTCTGTCCTACCGGCTACTTGGCTGCCTCGCTCGGCCTCTACATCTGCTCGGCTAGCCATTCGCTCGGTCTTCTCCGAAAGTTGTTGCTTGGCTGATCTGCTAGCTCGACAACACAGACCTACTGATTAGATGATCTGTCTGCTCAACAACACAGACCTGCTGCTCAGCTAATCTGTCCGTTTGGTGACTCAGTCCGCTTTGCCACTCTTTGGCATATAGTAGAAACTAGCCCATGCTGGTAGCCTGAGATTATCCGCTCAGGTCATCTCGACTGTAAATTGAATTTAATTCAGTGTAGTTTAAATTCAGCTAATACCCTATAAATCTCGAGCAACAAACCATTTCTTCCAACAATCTTGAAACAGATTCGATTCTATTGAGATGACCAGATAACCAAGTGTTGAGATACAACAGAATTAGCACATGCAGTCCCTCTCCACCCCAATTGGAACTATGACAATCAACCATGGGGAAAGGCCAAATAAGTTCACTAGAGTGAGAGTGAACTTCAAGAGGTGGCAGCAGAAGATGCTCTTCTACTTGACCACGCTTAATCTGGCTCGGTTCTTGATCGAGGATCCTCCCAAGCGTGCTAAGGATGTTGATGCACAAACCATCAGTGCAGTTGAGGCATGGACTCATTCCAAGTTCCTTTTCCAAAACTATATTCTTAACTGTCTTGTCGACTCACTGTACATTGTGTATAACACGAAGAGAATGGCTAAGGAGTTGTGGGAGTCCCTGGATAAGAAGTACAAAACGGAGGATGTAGGGGCCAAGAAGTTCATCATGGGTCGACTCCTAGATTACAAGATGGTTGACTCCAAGATAGTGATCAGCCAAGTCCAAGATCTTCAGGTGATCTTACGCAAGATTCACTCAGAAGGGATGGTCTGAGTGAGACCTTCCAGGTAGATGCTATCATTGAGAAACTTCCTCCCGGCTGGAAGGACTTTAAAAATTACCTGAAGCACAAGAGGAAGGAAATGAATGTGGAGGAACTCATTGTTAGACTTCGCATCGAAGAAGACAATAAGAGTTCAAAGAGGAAACTGTTCTCTCAGGCTACTGTGAAAGCCAACATGGTTGAGCACAGTCCAAGCTCGAAATGAAAGAACCCCAAATCTTCTAAGATGGGACCCAGAGGAGGCATCAGCAAGAAGAAGTTCTATGGGAAGTGCTTCAACTGTGACTCAGTCGGTCACAAATCTTCAGAGTGCAGGAAGCCGAAGAAGAAGCAGGAGGCCAACCTGAATGAGATATCAGAAATGGATGACCTCTGCATTGTGGTCTCTGAGATGAACCTGGTGGGTTCAAATCCGCGACAATGGTGGATCGATACTGGAGCCACTAGGCATGTGCGCTGCAACAAGGAGTTTCTCCACAACTTCGAAGAAGTCAATGGAGACAAGCTGTTCATGGGGAACTCAGCAACCTCGGACATCATAGGCCAAGGAAAAGTGGTGCTGAAGATGACCTCGAACAAAGACCTTACTCTGAATAATGTGTTGTATCTTCTGGAGATTTGGAAGAATCTAGTGTCCGGATCACTACTAAGCAAGCATGACTTTCGCATTATTTTTAAGTTAGGTAGAGTTGTGCTGTCTAAGAATGGAATGTTTGTAGGAAGAGGCTATGTATCCGATGGGTTGTTTACACTCAATGTAATGATGATTAGACCTAAGATAAATAAAAATAAAAGTTCTTCCACTTATATGCTTGAGTCATTGTGTTTGTGGCATGGTAGACTAGGATATGTTAACTACGATGTGTTGCGTAGATTAATAAACATGCACAGCATACCTACATTCCACCTTGACCCAAAATATAAGTGTGAGATTTGTGTTGAAGCGAAAATGATAAGGTCATCCTTTCAACATATTGAAAGAAGTAATGAACCACTTGAGCTAATTCACACTAACGTGTGTGACCTCAAAGGTACACCAACACGTGATGAGAATAAATACTTCATTACTTTTGTAGATGATAACAAAAAAATACTATTATGTGTATCTTCTCTAAAGTAAGGATAAAGATATAGAGAAATTTACTCTCTATAAGAATGAGGTTGAAAACTAGCTTAATAGAAAGATTAAGGTGGTTCGAAGTGACTAAGGCGGTGAATATGTATCACCGTTCATTAAGTTGTGTGTTGAACATGTGATCAGACAAGAAACAATAGCTCCTTATTCTTGGATCATGAAAATCGATAAAGGGGGGGGGTGAATATCGATCGAAAATGTTCATAGAGTAAGCAGCGGAAAAGTAGAATCACAACGCTAACAAGAACCGTTTTACTTAGTTCGGAGCCTTCGTCGACTCCTACTCCAAGGCCCACACTCGTCGAGTGCTTTCGTTGGGCAATCCACTAGAAGTTCTAAAATGTTATTACAAATGAAAGTATAGAAATGCTTAGAAGTAAAATACCGACAATAATTAAGTAAAGAGAAAGTAGCACGTTGACAGAGAAGCTTCGCAGCGTCGCAGGAGCACAACGTAGTAGAGCAAGCATTGAAAGACGTAGTAGTGAATTGTATTTTGCTCCAGGGCTCACCCTCCTTATATAGGAGGCTCTGGGTGCCCGGATCCCTTTCAGGTGCCTGGACTCTGACGTAGCCTAGGGCGAAGCGACGAAGTGATATAATTTGCATTCCGGGCACTTGGACCCCTTCCGAGCACTCAGACCCTATTTTCCAACAGCTTCAACTCCCTACAAGAAAACGTTAGTCCGAAGCACAATATAAATTATATCACCCTGCAAAACAAAGTGTTAGCATAGTTATAATAATCAAACATAGTATTAATTAGATTTCGTCTCACCAAGACCAGAATCTAGTCAAGATCTCAACTTAGAGTTCTGAAATGATTCTAAGTTGGATTGGCGCCTAAGTCCCCTTCCCGGGAATGCGTCCTCACAGTCACTCCCCTCCAATGACTTATCTTAACTTACCTGCCAGACATCCTGTTCGCCCTTTAACCCGTCTGGACTTCATGCCAGCTATCAGGTCAGTCTATCGACCTAGCTGGACTTCATGTCAGACATCCGGTCAACCCGTCAACCTGTCTTGACTTCGTGCCAGCTATCCAGTCGGCCCGTCGACCTAGCTGGGCTTCGTGCCAAACATCCGATCAGCTCGTCGACCTATCTAAACTTCGTGCCAGCTATCTGGTCGACACGTTGACCTAGTTGGGCTTCTCCTGCACACTTGATCAAAGCATTAGATCACAATAAAACTAATTTAACCTACTTTATCATTCATCAAAACCTGAGTTAGATCGCTAGTGCTAACCGCACCAACACTTATACTCCTCAGCAAAATGGAGTTACTGAGCGAAAGAACTGAACTCTAAAGTAGATAATGAATGCTTTTCTATTAAACTCTAGACTGCCAGAGTTCATGTGGGGGGAAGCTTTGTTAACAGCTAATCACCTTTTAAATAAGGTACCCCGAAAGAAAATAAATAAGAGCCCTTATGAGTTATGGAATGGAAGACAACCATCTTATAAATATTTACGAATGTGGGAGTGTATTGCAAAAGTGTTGGCGCCTGATCCGAAAACGATTAAGATAGGACCAAAGACTATTGTTTGCATATTTATTGGATATGTACAGAATAGCAGTACATATCGGTTTGTTGTGTATGAATCACAAATTCCGAAGATACACAAGAACTTGATAATAGAATCGAGAAATGCCTCATTCTTTGAGCATGTGTTTCCGTATAAGATTTGAGAGGATGCTAGCTCCTCAAATCGGGTATATAAAACATAAGGTAAAGATGATGAGGAGGAACTAGTGGAGGGTGGGCTTAGACAGAGAAAAAGAGCTCGGATAGAAAAATCATATGGATCAGATTTTATCACTTTCATATTGGAAAGTGAGCCCCAAAGTTACTCAGAAGTTGTAGGCTCTTCTAATGGACCTCACTGGCGAGAGGTAATTACATCTGAGATAGACTCTATCTTGTAAAATCACACTTGAAAACTTGTGGATCTTCCTCCTGGAAGTAAATCACTAGGTTGCAAGTGGATCTTCAAGAAGAAAATGAAATCAGATGGCACAATTGATAAGTATAAGGCTAGATTGGTAATCAAAGGATACCGACAATGAGAAGGCCTTAATTACTTTAATACGTATTCTCTGGTGTCAAAAATAACTTCCATTAGAGTATTGTTGGCTATTGGCGTTCTATGGAATCTCAAAATATATCAGATAGATGTAAAGACTACCTTTCTAAATGGGGATTTAGAAGAGAAAATCTACATGAAGCAACCTGAGAGGTTTTCTGAGTCAAGTGAGCTTGTACTTGGGAGTCAAGTGAGGCGTGAGGGTCTGAGTGCTGAGAGATTGTACTTGGGAGGGAATCCTAGGTTTTAGGGTTTACCAGTCGACTGGTGGTTTTACCAGTCGACTAGTACAGTCGACTAGGAGCAAACAAAATATTTGTGTTCATTCGGCCAGTGTGGAGCAGCCAATTGGTAATGTTACCAGTCGACTAGTATCGAGCTGTTAGGATGTAACAGTCAAATTTCCACAAAAGACAGTCAACTGGCACATTTACTAATCGACTGGTAGGCGGGATTTTTCAACCCGTGGTCTATATAATCAAGGCTTGGGAGCTTGATTAAGGTTGATGAAATAGAGGTGGTTAACCTCTATTAGTAGTCTTCCAAGTGCCCTAGTGTCTCTAGTGTTCTTGTGAAAGTTGTGATAAAGTTTCTCCACCAATAAGAAGCTACATGAGCTAGCCGAAGGTTCCAGGGAATAATTTACCTACGGATCAGGATCATCTACTTTACGAAAAATCGTGGAATATAAGTTTTATCTCTGAATCACGTAAACAAGCATGTTAGTAGTTTGGTATTCTTCCTTATTGTTTATATTTGTTTATTTGTATTTTCTCTATGCAACTAACATGTGTAGGAAGAGAGAACCGTGAATTGAGAGCTGATTATTCAACCCTTTCTTCTAGCTGGCCATTCAATCTTCATTAGAAAAGTGAATTGGAGAAGATGGGGCGATCGACGGTGGCACAATCAACTATGAAAGCAACGACAAAGGTTTTAAAGTAAATTGGAGAAATGGGGATGTCTAACCATCAGAGAGAATGTCTATATCTTAAATTAAAAAAGATTTCTATATAATAATAAATTAATAATATTATTACTAATAATGTTTGTATGTTGATCATGTATGTTGATCATAAATAATGTGTCTTTTCATTTCTATTTTTTTTTAAATTAAAAATATTATGTGAAATCGTTTTATATACTCTAGTATTGCTATAAAAAATTTATGTAGAAATTAAATTTTAATATAATAAAATTATGTGCAAAATCAAAAATAAAATTGATGGTCTCTTTTTCCATTTGCTCAAGCTCCTCCGCTCTAGAATATGAGATCGGCTTACCACCTAGCAAGATTCAAATACCTTGAGATGTAACATGAATTAGATCTTGAGCCGATTTGCTGATACGGTCCTTTTGATACTCAAGTCAATTCAAGCAGAGAAGGACGAAGAAGACTAAAGATGAAGAAGATGGGGAAGAAAACTAGTGGAAAGAAGTTGCCTTCGTTTGCGAGAATAAGAAAACCAACCTCCTCATACTTTACCTCTTTTGTTGCTTATATAGATATCTAAAAGGATTCTCCGCGTTATTTGCTTTCGCGTCTTTCTACTTCTTCTCACCTATATAAGTGAAGATAAGGTTTTTGACAATCTGTTATCTTTCTTTCACTCCTTGATCGCCACATAAGATGAGGAAGACATCAAGTAGGGTGGATCCAAGATTTTAAATTGGGAAGGGGGTGCATATTAAGTGACAAAAAATAATTACCATAAAAAATCTATGGATCCTTAAACAACCTTTGAATTCTCAATTTATGACTAAAATCAAGCTCAAAGTTTCCTAGAAATCATCGTCTCAGGTTGTATGGTGATTGACGAGACAATGACAGCAAACAAGTTCGCGCGTAGCTCCGAAGTGAAACAAGGGCCAACGGCTCGTCTCAAGTTGCGATATTACTTCAGGATTTTGGTACCAAACTACCAATAGAAAGTTTAGATCGCAGACTTTTTAATATGTAATCAATTCTATATTCTGGCGATCAATGGTGTCACAATCAACTATGAAAGCAACGACAAAGGTTTTGGAGTGAATTGGAGAAGATGGGGATGCCTAACCATCAAAGAGAATGTCTATATCATAAATTAGAAAAGATTTTTATATAATAATAAATTAATAATATTATTACTAATAATGTTTGTATGTTGATCCTGTTCGAAAGTTGGGAAGATGGCTAGCTGGACACTCTGCTCTGATATTGATTGGATGAGGACTTCTCGATGCCCTGCGTGTCACAAAAAGTGTTAGTACCAGATCAAAGAAGGAGTCCTCGGCATTGACCCTCCGACACTCAAGTCAGTAATCAAATTTTGGAGAGGAATAGTGAAAAAACTATAGCAATGTGCGTGTAGAAAAATGTAGCATTGCATACCTTCGCCTGTAGGTAAAGACCCCTTTTATAATGTCACTATTATGTCTATGCATAAATTATGAAGCACTTTCAAAAAAGGGTAGGTCATAAAGTGACCCTGATACCTTTCCTATAATGAGCCCTCAAATCTCTACGATTGGACAGGCTGGAAGCTTGTAAAATGTGATTTACCTACAGAATATCCTCTATCCTCCGTGGCACAAAAGGGCAAAAAATATATTAATTTATTAGGTTGTGGGACCTGCCACATGCTACTTTGACCAATCAATCACATCATTGACATAGTCAACTGGCTGTGACTCCTGAGGAGTACTCGGTCCATGTTATGAGTGCGGTCTGCGACTCAACTTTCACTCAACTTCTTTACTCTGACTGTACGTGACTAGGTGTTTAGTATGTCCGATCAGACCCTACGTCAGCTGCAGTACTTGGTCAAAATAATGGGTGCTTGACTCCATACTTCCTCGTACTTCATCATTAATTATGAAATCAAATTTTGAGGTCGTTGATAACTCATTTATTTGGCATATTCTTTTTTATTGATATTAGGCTTATTGGATTAATTGCATGTGTTAATATACAATTTTTATCATCTTTATATGTGGATGATTGTTTTGAGCTTAAGTGCATTTCTCTTCTAATTCATGATATTTTCTCACGATGTGATTCTTGTTTTGTAGGACACTTAAATTGACTCCAAGTGGTGCATAATCAAGGGTCAACAATCTTGGTTCATACAACAAATAGAGAAGCTCAAATCCTACTCAATTCAACCCATCCCAAGGAGCTCAACCCAAGCCCAATCCTTCCACCAAATCCCTAATTCCTCCCTAAACTCAATTTCAATTTTGGTTTAAAACTTGATATAAAAACCCAAATTTTCACAGATGAACAGTAGCTTGGGTTACTATTCATCCATGATTTTCTCCCGCACCCTTGATTCCATCTTCGAGCATCTCCTCAAGCGCATACGTCAGTGAGGGAGCTTCAAGGCAGCTCTTGGACCATTTCCCGACCAGCTAGAAGCTTACTGAAGGGAGGTTTTGAAAGTGAGTGTGCTGCTATCTGCAATTTCTATTTCGCCACTGTTGGAGGCGTTCCTATGATCCGGTGGTTCCGTTTCTCATTAGTGAACATTGGAGGTGTTCCTCTAGTGTCACTGAGTTCATTCCAACGCCCTTTCACCCATCATCAGATCCCCCTCATGGAGCAGAAATTCAGATTTTAGATTCCAGCCTTGCATTTTTAGTTTCAATTTGATTCTTGCATTCATCATTGGAGAGGTCTCTGTGGTGAAGATTGCAAGTTTCGGATTGATTCCAGAGTTCAGAAGTTACTTGCTTCTCTTTTTCGACGATCGGAGTTGGGCGTTCTCGTCTCTGGCCTCTTGTATAACGACAAGAGTGTGATGTTTGTGTAGATGGTTGTGAGTTTGGATCAATTTCATCTTTATTTACTGTTTTGTAGTTTAGAATAGATTTAGTTTGATGTTTGTTGAGTTTGATTCCATTGTTAGATTTTTTATGTTTCTTGTTATTGCATTTCTTAGTTTATTCAATGCTTTTAGAGTAGATTTTATTTGAGGCTTACTATTTCATTGCTTAATTTAATTGTGTTGATGGTGAAACTCATAGCGTAGAGTGGCAATGTATTGTGGATTAATTGTTGGCACTTAGTTAGATTTTATTTCACTATTAGAATAGTTTTCTACTTACTTTGCTTCTAATTTATTAGGTTTAGAATAAAAAATCCAAAATCCATAATGTTGGGACCGATGTGCCCGCTAGAGGGGGGTGAATAGCATCTCGTCGCGTACTTGTGCTTGCTTCATCTTGATATGCAGCGGAAAATAAAATACAAACACACATAATGCTAACACCTAGGGTTTACTTGGTATCCACCTCAAGAAGAGGTGACTAATCCAAGGATCCACACATGACACGCTATCTCCACTATGAAAAACCCTCCTTCTCAGTCGCAGCCGAAGGTGGAGAAGCCTTATACAAATTCTTACACATACAAACAACTCACACAAGAAGAAGAAATACAAATACAAGTAAAAACACTCTCTTCTTGCTTACTTGTTGCTTGTTGTTGCCTCTTGAACCTTGAGAGAACACTCCCAAGAGCCTTCAAGAACTAGCGGTGAAGATCGGAGAAGCTCGTTGTGAATCGCAGAGAAATCGCAGGAAGAAGAACGCAAAGTTTTGCGGAGAAAATGCTCCGTAACGGCTATATCCTGTGCTCCCAATCAATCCAAATCAACCTCAATCGATTGCCACGTCAGCACCGCTCCATCCCAGCCGTCCATCGCTCATTTCCTATGCAACGATCACTTCCTAATCGATCGACCAATAGATTGGGAATATCTAAATCGATCGGTGGATCGATTCAGAAGCTTTCTGTGTTCTCGCGATTGCGCGAGAACTCCCCTGCCCAATCGATCGACCGATCGATTGGCAGCTCCCAATCGATCGCTCGATCGATTGGGAAAGCTTCTGTGCTCGTGATTTCACATTCTAATTGATCGACCGATCGATTGGGCCTTCCCACAATCGCAGCACACACCAATCGATCAACTGATCGATTGAACCCTGGTTCAATCTATCGCCTAATTGATTGACCAGCCTGGACTTGACTCAAACTCAAGTCCAAACTCTCCAACTCAACTCCTGGTCAACCGTGACCTATTGGGTCTCCATGCCTAACATTTGGCCACACCCCACCAACCTCGAACTAGCCTTCTAGTCTCCTCCATCAGCCTTGCGTCTCTCGGATATCTCCCATTCTTCACGCCTTGCCTTCAGGAGCTTCCTTCGACCTCATTCTAGTTATCGAGTTTTCCTTGCCAAGTCACACTAGGACTTACCTTGCCAAGACCACATGCTTGGACTTACAACCTTTGCTAAGATCACACTTGGACTTTTCGTTGCCTGGTTCCTCACCAGGACTTCCCAATTGCCTGGCTCGTCACCAGGACTTTCCCATTTGCCAAGATCACACTTGAACTTTCCCGTTGCCTGGCTCCTCACAAGGACTCTCTCCTGCCTAGCTCCTCACTAGGGCTTTCCCGTTGCCTGGCTCCTCACCAAGACTTTCTCCTTTGCCAAGATCACACTTGGACTTTCCAATTTACCTAACCTCCAGTTAGGACTTCCACCACTGCCTAAACTCCAGTTAGGACTCCCATACGCCTAACCTCCAGTTAGGACTTCCATACGCCTAACCTCCAGTTAGGACTTTCCCAGTCAAGTCTCCTGTCAACCTTGACCTACTTGACTTGTATTCTCATCAACCTGGTCAACCCTTTGACCATCTCCATAACCGGACGATTGCTCCAGCAATCTCCTTATATTGTCAAACATCAAAACTCAAATCCTGACTCAAGCTTGACTCAACTCAAGCTTAGTCAACCTTGTCAAACTTGACCTAGAGAAATTTTCCCCAACAATCTTTCCCTTTTTGATGTTTGACAATACCTCTAAGTTAGGCTAAATCCCATTGCCTTAACCTCTTCTTTATCACAAGGCTAAATCCCATAGCCTTAATCGCTTCTTTACACCAAGGCTAAATCCCATAGCTTTAACTTCTTCTTTATCACAAGGCTAAATCTCATAACTTTAACCCTTTCATGACAAGACATGAATGAAGGTTTCCTTCATGCTCTCCCTTTCCTAGAGGGTAAACTCCCCCTGCTTGGGATGAAGGCCTAACTTAACCTTCCATCCTCCCCCTTTGTCACACATCAAAAATTGAAAACAAACTCTTCTCCATAAAAGTTAACTCTTCATTATTTACAACCTCATATGTTGTTAACAACCCCACAATGAAAATCTCAGTCTTCATTGCCGCCAAAGCTCCCCCTTGATCTCTACTTCACTTCACAATGCTCATCAATGCTCCCCCTTGAGTAGTAATTTACTCCACAATGCTCATTTGAGAGCATTTATCATCCTAACAATGAAGATAACCAATCTTCCATTGCTCCCCAATACTCAACCCTGAGTATTAATTAATCACGAAGGTTTAACCCCCTTCTAAGGTCTTTGAAAAGATTTTTATGTTTTTAAATAGTAACTCCCCCTAAAAATATGGTCAAACTTCTATCATTACACCAACAATGACTTGGGGTTTCTAAATAATTAGGAAACTCAAAACTCAAAATTTTGAGGTTTAAAATTCAATAATGAAACTAAACCTCAACCTAAACTTCACCTAAGTCTACATTAACCAAACCATGCTTGTTTTCATCATGAAAACTCCCACTAAGTGTATACAAATATATTTCAAAGGGTTAGGCATGGTTAATGACCCTTGAAAACCAAAACTTGAAGTTTTAAGATTCCAAAATTTAGAATTGAAACTAAACCTTATCCTAAACTTCACTTTAGTTTCTCTTAACCAATCCATACTTGTTTTCATCATGAAAACTCCTCCTAAATGGATACAAGTGTATGCCAAAGGGTTAGGAATGGTTAATGACCCTTGAAAATCAAAACTTGAAGTTTTGAGGTTCCAAAATTTGAAATTGAAACTAAACCCCATCCTAAACTTCACCTTGATTTATCTTAACCAATCCATACTTGTTTTCATCAAGAAAGCTCCCCCTAAATGTATACCAATATATTTCAAGGGATTTGGGATGGTTATTGGGACCCGAAGTGACTTAAGGTGCTGAAATCAGGCTTTTCAGGCTAAAATCAGACTTCCCAATCGATTGAAGTTGGGACTCAATCGATTGAAATCACTTCAATCGATCCATTGATTGATTCCGCAAGCTACTGCTCGTAGAAATTCCCTCTGAATCAATCCACTGATCGATCCATCCTGGGTTAATCGATCGGTTGATCGATTCACTGACCTTCTGTTCGCGGGGATTGGCTTCCCAATCGATTGGCTGATCGATTGAACACATCCCAATCGATCGTCTGATCGATTGGGTTTCTGATTTCTTGAAATTCAATTTCAGCGAAATTCAGAAACTCCCCCAAAATTCTACAAAACTCTAAAAATCATGAAAATTCATGTAGACATTATTTAGGGTACACTTTATCAAGGAAAAATAGTTTTCTATGAAAATACTTCCTATTTCCAAAGATTGATTCAAACTTGAGAACATGTTGTTGGATCAAGACGCGCTAGAGGGGGGGTGAATAGCGCTCGTGGCTATAATCGTTCGATTATCGGAATCATAAAACGTAAGAGTTAATGCAGCGGAATAAAATAACACAGAGAGACAAAGGATTTTTACTTCGTTCGGAGCCTGTGACGACTCCTACTCGAAGGCCCGCGATCCTTGATCGCTTTCCGTGGGCAACAACTATAAGCTCGACAAGAGTACAAGTATTACAGTTAAGTATTAAAAAGAATACAGTTATACCGACGACAATATCGTAATCTGAAGATTCAGAGCTCCGAGTCGTCGATGTCTCGCAATAGCACTTTGGAATCGTCTCGTGAGCAGCTTGTAGCAGTAAGATCACTTGAAAGTGATTTTTTGAAGCTGCTGGTCGAGACCCCTTATAAAGGGGGTTCAAGGCGCCTTATACTGTTCACCAAGGCGCCTTGAACGAGCCGAGTCACCCGCGTGGATCAGCACGGACCTGGTCGAACTCTATCTGGTTCAAGGCGCCTTCAGCCTATCCAAGGCGCCTTCAACCTCCGGTCTAAGGCGCCTTGAACTCCATTCAAGGCGCCTCCAGTCTTCTGCGCTGGCCTTTTCCTGGCTCACACCCGAGGCGCCTCCAAGCTCCATGGAGGCGCCTCGGCACTGTTCATCCAAGGTCTTTTTTGTACTTTGGTCCCTGCAAGATATGTTAATCCCAAAAATACCCTGCAGCACAAAGTTAGCACAAAACAATGATATGACTATTGAAATATTTAACAGTCTCTTGACTGTCCGAGTCTGACTTCAGGTTTCCAACCGGAAACCCTAGGTCGACCCGACGCCTACTGTTCCCTCTACGGGGAACGCGTCCTCACCTACTCCACTCAGGAGATTTACCTATTGCCAGTACGATCCTCCAGATCGACTGGACTTTTGCTCGGCACTCGACGCTTCCGGACTTTCTGCTGGACATCCGCTTCCCGGCTAGTCCAGACTTTCACCTGGTTCGCGACACCAGGACTTTTCACCTAGGGTTACCACCCCCTAGGACTTTTGCCTGAAGCCATCGACCTGCCAAGACTTCCCGCATAGGGTTACCACCCCCTATGACCTAGGGTTACCACCCCCTAGGGTTTTTACCTGCCTAACCGCAGCTAGGACTTTTGCCTAAGTATCACTTAGGACTTCCCTGCAAGCTCTATGAACTTTGTTAGATAACACCACCACTTAACTTTGAGCCCTTTGCCATAATCAAAACTCAGGTTCGATCATCTGGTGCTCACTGCACCAACACATGTAAAAACTTTAGTGTTTTCTTCCAAGTTTGTGCCTAATTATTCAATGATGATTACTATCAAAAGATAGTCTTTGCCAAAATTTTCCAAAACTCTTTTTAAAAATGATTTTCAAAACCAATATCCAACCATGTTCTTTGGGCTCAATGCACATGACTTGTACATTAGCTTTCCCAATGATTGGAGAACACATAACTATGTGTTTTGATGAACCTAAAACTCAACAAGATGCACTAAATCAAACATCTTGAGTTTTGTTCACCACCCTAACATCTCACTTATATCTAATGTGTACTAAAACGCATACAAGTTACCTTATGATTCTTTGTGAGATGTATATTTGATTTTGCCCTAAGCTAAGGGATCATGCATATCTACCTAGGCATTTTGATGGTTATGAACATCCGCTAAGGATGTTACTTGTTAGTGAATGCCATTTGTCCTTAATTGCAAGGAATTAAACATGATGCATGATATGTTATGACATACATTAAGAAGAAATAATTTTCAAAAGAAAATTTCTTATAACTACATGATGTATGTATGACATGACATGGTATTTTTATATTTTTCATAATAATCATGAATGCAAAAATAAATATGATGTCATGACATATGATGGGCAAATAAAGCATGACAAATTAGCATAAATAAATTTACCTAGATTACCTATCTAAGTATTCTTAACCCTAGCTAACTCAAAATTTAACCCCAGATTGCCCATGATTTCCCACGAAAATACCAAAACCCAAATTTGACATTTCTTTTCCCTTTCTAAATTTGTGTCATTTTAAATTAAACAAATTCCTTAAAGTATGACACATTTTACTCTTTCAAAGAGTAAATGAAATCAAATTAAGGCTTAAATTCACCTTTAACCTTCTAAGAAAATGTCAAAACTCTAACTTGGCATTTCTTATCATTTTCTAAATGTGCCAATTTAAATTAAGTTTAAATCCTCAAAGTTTGACACATTTTACCTTTCCAAAGAGTAAACATCTTACATTAGGACCTAGAATTTCCTTTAATTACCCTAAGAAAATACCAAAATCTCAATTTGGTATTTTTTATATTTTTCCAATTGTGCCAAGTTAAATTAAATCCAATTTTCTTAGGTTTTGGCACATGTTACTCCTTTTAAGGATCAAACATTTAGATTGAGACTTAATTTTGCTCTTAATCCCTTAAGAACATACTAATATCTCAACTAGACATTTTTTATCCTTTCTCCAAGTGTATCAACTTACCTTTGATGTGATTCCTCAAGATATGACACAACTTACTCTTCCAAAGAGTAATTAATTTGATTAAGGTTTCAATTTTCCCTTAACCCCTCAATATAATACCAAATTTCCAACTTGGTATTTCTTTTCGCATTTGTGCCAATTTAAATTTAAGTCCAATTTCTCAAGACTTGGCACGTTTTGCTCTTCTCAAAGAGTAACACAATAATCCTTTTTCATTTTCAAAGGTTAACAATAACCTTGAAAATGCTCTCAAGTGTCAACTTTAACAAGGTTGGGTTAACTACCCTTCCAATTGGAGTTGACACCCTCTAAACCCATCTAGGGTGAAGAGAATATGCTCCTAGGAACCCAAAACCTATTGGTTCTCCTTGGATGCTCTAGGTACTCACTAGGGATAACTTCCCTAGATACCTTCCTAAGGACCTTTCTAGGCTTCTTAGAAGCCTTGGTCACTTTCACTAGGTCACTTCTAGGGCTAACTCCTCTTGTAACCTTATTTGTGACTTTATTAGATTTCTTAGAAGTCTTAGTCACATTGGTCTTGCCAAAAGTACTTTTAAGGATTCCTTTCCTAGTATCTTTGACTTGACCTCTAATCCTAGGGTTGGTTCCATAACTATATGGAACCCTATGAAAGGAAGTCACATCCTTCTTGGCTTTAGGTTTGTATCCCAAACCTCTATAGCCATTGGATGACTCTTCTCTAGTTTTTCCTAGGTTATGCTCATTTTGACCCCTAATCATATTTTCCATTCTTGCTAGGGTCCTTTATAAGTTATTAAGTCTTGACCTCAAGACTAGGTTCTCCATCATTAAATCCATAGTGTTGGATTTTTCTTGACTCCTATGAGCATTTTTATTCTAAGGCATATATCTAGAGTTCTTGGTGTTATTGCCTAAGTTATTATTTACCTTCCTAACCTTAGGTGTGGTAAATCTGTTGGTGCAGCGGAGGCCAACAAGAGGGGGGTGAATTGCCTGAAAAAATAAAGTATACCCTCCTCGTGCTTTCAACTCAAAAATGTAATAGTAAAATAATAACAGATAAATTAACAGAAACAAAAAAGGGACTCAGCTATTTACTTGGTTAAACCCCAGGGGATTGTTAATCCAAGGTAGTAAGAAAAAGCACACTAAAGAATCTCCTTCTCTAAAGGTGGAGAAGCCTTTTACACTTTGGAAGCTTAGAACTATTGCTAGGAAAGACTACACAGTTGATTACTTGAGTTGTTCGTTATTTCCTAGCTCCAGGGGCCTTTATATAGCTCCTGGAAAGTCTATCCTGAGGGTCCAAGGCGCCACCAACAAGGTTTAAGGAACCTCCAACTCGGTGTAGCAGATAGAACTCTGTCCACTGTGAATGGTCAAATTTGACCAGGCTGAAGGCACCTCAAAGCAAGTCTAAGGCGCCTTAGATCTTGAGGTGCCTCAGACTGAGGCTCGAGGCGCCTCGGCTTGAGGCGCCTTCAACATTGGTTGAAGGCACCTCGAGCAGTATTCTCAACTCCGTTTCTTCTTTGCTTTGACTTCCGAGGCTCCGTTTGTTTGGGTGATTGCGACCAACTGAAATAGGGCTCACCCGAACCCAATTTCTGACCTTCTCCTCGTGTAACTCCCGAAAATTCTCAAACTTGCATTAGAATTATTCTACGATTTTTCTGGAATTTCTAGATATTTTTCCGGAATTTTCCGAGTAGCGGAAGTAGCAAAAATAAATATAAGCGTAAAACGGCCTAGGCGGGGATTGAACCTGAGACCTATGGTTTAGTGGACAAGGCTAGTAACCAGTGGACCCAGCAGGGCTGTGCTGAAAGGAAAGGGGAACAATCCTAGTTAAGTGGGATTTGGGCGGAACTTATCACTAAGTATAAATAGGAAACTTAAGTTGGGTTTGGGTTAATTTGGTTCGGCAGCCATCTCCTCATAAACCCTCACCGTGACCTATCCCTCTCCCAAAAAAACCTGCACCGCCACCCACACCTCTCCCTCCTCCTCTCTCGGCGCCCAAGCCCCAAGGGCTCTCGGATCACTTTCCGGCGACGACTCCAACACGAAAAGGGTTCTTCTCCGCGAGAGGAACGCGAAGACGTGAGCGGATCGTCGAGAGGACCATCTCCACCGGAGTTTTAGCGAATAGAATCGTAAGAAATTACGATTAGGAGGTAAGAAACCCCTCACCTGCGGTATAATAGCTTCCGTTTGAGTTTTTATGCTTTAGTTAGGATGTATGCAGTTTTTTTATCGATATCTAAGGTGTATTTAACTCTCTTTTCAGATTAGGGTCTTAGTTGAACACCTTTAGATGGGACGGGCATGTCTTCCCTCTTCAGATAGGAGGTTAGATGTTGTCGGGTGCCTAGAGGTGGTCTCCCTAATAGAGAGGAGAGTTAGGACACGCTAGGTGTTCGATAAAATAGCTAGTTTAGTAAAAATGCACCCTAGGCATCTTTAACAGCTCAGTTAGATACATTAGAAGTATCTATTCAGTATACTCAGTTTATTATAGCTTATATGGATTAGATATCCAATGGGTGGGCTCCCATAGTCGCCTCTAGGTTCAGATAACCTAGTTCTAGGTTCAGATAACCTAGTTTCAGCAAAACAGTATTAGCTACTTCAGTATTTTACTTTCAGTTGGCACTGTACTGGATTAGATATCCATTGGGCTGGGCTCCCATAGTCGGTCCCTAGGTTTAGATAACCTAGCTAGGTTTAGATAACCTAGTTAACCCTACTAAATTCGGGACTTGCAAACCCGGGTCTAGTTAGGGATGCGCGCATAGCAAGTACAGTTGCCAGGGCCCTACAGTAGCATGTTTAGTATTTTCACTTACTATGTATTAGTTTTCAAAACTCAAAAATCAGTTATACCAGTTGAGTTTGATTGCAGCTTCAGTTTAGTTTAGCTTAGCTCAGCATTATGCTTCAGTGTAATTTTCCATGTTAGCTCTATGTTCAGCTTATGTTATGCCATGCTTGTATGATACTATGTCACGCCATGCTTGCATATTCAGTATGTTTTCCAAAAGCATGTTTTAAAAGCATATTTGCATCGTATGCATGATTTAGTGAGGTAGATGGTTTCTTACTAAGCTTTTTAGCTTACAGATACTATTTTCCTTATACTGCAGATACAGGTAAAAGGAAAATGGACTAGCAGCGGAGGCTGGAGGACAATGCGAAGATGGTGTGTGTGTGGGGAACTGGAATCAAAGGTCCTTAGGGGACTTAGCAGGATGAACATTAGACTCTTTAGCATGTTTACCTTAGCACTTTACAGTTTATGGTTTAATACTTTCATCTTTATGCACCTTTAGTTTTGGAACGTACTAAACTATGAAAGAATGAGTTAGATTGTTAGTAGTCATTATGGGAATGCTTGTTAATGCATGTTAGAAGTAGCTTCAATTGATTTAGAACTGCAGTGAGGTTTTGGCACGCCAAAGTGTCAAATCGTAACTTTCGGTGAAATCGACTCGATCGGCCTGCACCGATCGTGGTCTCGAGTTGGATCGGCCACCGACCGATCCAGAGATATGATGCTATCAGATCTCCGGATCGGCCACCGACCGATCCAACACGATACAAGAGCGATCCTGTATTCGGTAGCCGATCGGCCACCGACCGATCCAGATACCGGATCGGCCACCGACCGATCCAGATACCGATCGGCCGCCGACCGATCCATCACGACGAGCGAACCCAGATTCGCGGTTCGGATCGGTCACCGACCGATCCATACCTGGATCGGTCTCGCCGACCGATCCAGTTTCCTGGATCGGTCCCCAGACCGATCCAGCGTCAATGATCGCTCCACGGACCGATCTAAAGCTCCAATTTTGCCTCCTCAGCCTAGCTATGAATATCTAGAAGGTAGTGGGACATGAAATCTCACTCTCACAGAGTTAACAGAGGCAACTACAATAGTTTAGTAAAATTTTTATTCAGCCCAGTTTTCCGCATTAGTAATTTAGCTGCAGTTAGCAAAGAAACTGTAGCGGTCCGCCTTGCAGCCTAGCAGTAGAAGGTGGGTCGTTACAGAGTGGTATCAGAGCCGTGTTCCATACTTCCTACACACACATCAGCATTGTACCTGCAGCTTCCAAGTAAGAATACCTCTACTCTCTATATGTTCCTTGCTTTCTTATTTCAGTTCATGTTTATATATACCTGAAGCATGCTAGTATATGATAGTTTTAGACATGATATCAGTAGTTGTGAAACTATGAATGCTTTAGTTATGTATGTTCTCTATGTCATTAGAAATGGCACGAGGACGCCCAGCTAAGCGGGCACCAGCTACTGAGCCCCAGCAGGAGGCAGGCAGTTCAGTGCCCCCTCCAGATCTTACAGCGTTGGTGGAAATAGCCACCTTAAAGGCTAACCAGCAGCATACTCCTACCGTCACCCCGGAACCGAACTTAGCAACCCCAGCATTTATAGAGGTTCCACCAGTTCAGCCAACAGCACCAATACCAGCACCAGTAGTCCCAGCAGCTGAGCTAAGGAAAGAAGCTTACCTAATCCAGTGGCAGAGAGTTAAGCCCGAGAATTTCTCAGGCACTAGCGAACCATGGGATGCTCAAGCATGGTTCAAAACACTGGAGAGGATAATGGAGCTTCTAGACTGGCCGGAACAGGAGAAGGTTAAATGTGCTTCCTTCTGCCTGACAGGGGACGCTAGCATATGGTGGGAGAGAGTTAGAGCGAAGCGCCCAGTGAATCAGATGTCATGGGCTGACTTCGAGAAAGAGTTCTTCGAGGAATTCTTTCACATGCGAGTTACAGACCGCCGCTACGACGAGTTCATTGAATTTCGCCAGGGCAACCTCTCAGTGGAGGAAGCCGTGAAGAAATTCAACAGGTTGGCTCGTTTATGCCCAGAGCTAGTCAGCACAGAGAAGGAGCGAATCCGGTTGATGCTCAAGATGCTGAGGCCAGAGATAGCAGTGAACGTGGCTGGTGGCGTACATAAGCCACAAACCACAGAGGAGTTAGTGAGCAGCGCCTTGACCACAGAACATTATCAGAACAGCATAAAGCAGCAGAAGCAGGTCTCCTCAGAGTCCAAAGGCCAAGGAAGCTCTCACACTCAAAAACAGCAAGGCCACAGCTCTAACTGGAAGGGGAACTCCAACAGCAAGCGCAAATCAGGGAGTGACTCAAAAGGAGGACCATCTAGCAAGCGACCCAGTTATCCAAAGTGTGCTACTTGTGGGAAATTCCACCCTGGGGTTTGCCGCAAGGGCACGCGAGGATGCTTTGAATGTGGACAAGAAGGGCACATGGCCAAGCAGTGCCCGAACAAGACTGGTCTTCCTCAGCCACAGCAGATTCAGCATGCAGGCCAGCCAGCGCAGTTATATCAGATGCAGTCTGCTCTAGAAGGTCCCCTTATCAGCCAGGGCAGATTAGAAGCCCCTCCAGCTATGGCGAATGCGAGGATCTACTCACTCACCAGGGAGGACGTAGCCAATGCCTCGACGGTCGTCACAGGTCAGATTAGCATTTTTCAGTATAGTGCTACTGCTCTATTTGATACTGGGGCAACCCATTCATACGTAGCTAGGGTGTTCTCCGAAAAATTAGAAATACCATCAGAAGTACTCAGTGGTCAGTTTTTGACGACACTACCTTCGGGAGAAGTTATGGCATCCACGCACTGGCTCAGAGCAGTCATTATAGCAGACAGGGAACTCTTCTGTGATCTGATCCTGCTAGAAATGACTGACTACGACGTCATCCTGGGAATGGACTTTCTGATCAGATACGGTGCTTCCATAGAGTGCCGTAAACAGAAAGTCGTATTCCAACCCGAAGCAGAAGCACAGTTTGAATACATCGGCGAACCGAAGAGAAAAGCCAGAAGATTTCTCTCAGCAATGAAGGCCCAGAAGTTGATGGATTCGGGATGTACGGGGTACCTAGCACATGTAGTCAGTACTACTCTAGACATAGAAGCCTAGCATTTATAGTCAACAAAGTGGCAGAACAAAAACGTGGACACCTGGGAGATTGAATTTGAGATAGAGCTCATCCCCGGCACAAATCCAATTTCCAAGGCACCGTACCGCATGGCTCCAGCAGAACTGAAGGAACTTCAGGAGCAAATACAGGAGCTGCTTGACAAGGGTTTCATACGCCCGAGTCACTCACCATGGGGAGCGCCTGTATTGTTCGTGAAGAAGAAGGATGGAAGCATGCGACTGTGTATAGACTACAGATCCCTGAATCAAGTCACGATCAAGAATAGGTATCCTCTTCCCAGAATCGATGACCTGTTCGACCAGCTGAAGGGAGCAGCAGTGTTCTCTAAGATAGATCTCAGATCGGGTTATCATCAGGTGAAAGTCAAGGAAGGGGATGTACCTAAGACAGCATTCAGGACCAGATACGGACACTACGAGTTCGTAGTCATGCCCTTTGGCGTGACCAATGCTCCAGCTACATTCATGGACCTCATGAACAGAGTATTCAGGGAATACTTGGACAAGTTTGTCATCGTGTTCATAGATGACATCCTTATCTATTCAAGTACTCAGGAGGACCATGCAGAGCATCTGAAGACAGTTTTGCAGATCCTTCAGCAGAACCAGTTGTACGCCAAATTCACGAAATGTGAATTTTGGCTAGACCGGGTAGCCTTTCTCGGTCACATCATCTCCAAGGATGGTGTTATGGTAGATCCCAGCAAGATAGAAGCAGTAAGTAACTGGAAGAGACCTAAGAACGCCAGCGAAATCAGGAGCTTTCTGGGATTAGCAGGATATTACAGGAAGTTTGTAGAGGACTTCTCCAGGATAGCCTCCCCACTGACAGCTCTTACCAGGAAGAACAGGAAATTTCAGTGGACAGAGGACTTCAGCGAGCTAAAAAGGAGGTTGACCAGTGCTCCCGTTTTGGCTCTACCAGACGACACCAGCAGCTTTGACATCTACAATGATGCCTCTAAGTTGGGACTAGGAGCAGTACTGATGCAAAACGGCAAGGTGATCGCCTATGCCTCCAGACAACTCAAGGATTATGAGAAGAAGTACCCTACTCATGACCTTGAGCTTGCAACAGTAGTGTTCGCTCTCAAGATTTGGAGACATTATTTATATGGAGCTCAGTGCAGAGTATATACAGATCATCAGAGTCTGAAGTACTTCTTCACTCAGAAGGATCTGAATATGCGACAGCGCAGGTGGCTAGAGCTGGTCAAAGATTACGACATAGACATCCTCTACCACCCAGGGAAAGCCAACAAGGTAGCAGACGCACTCAGCAGGAAATCAAGCGCTACCTTGTTATCTCTTACAGCTATGTCACCGCCCCTACAGAAGGAGATCGTAGAGTTCGGTCTCGAGCTTATTGTTGGACAGCTCTCTACTATGACCTTAGGGTCTACCTTGCTTAGTGACATTCAGTCAGCTCAGGGACAGGACCCTGAAATTCAGAAAATCAAGCAAGGACTAGCAGAATCAGAAAGTAGAGAGTTCAGGGTGTCCGATAGCGGGGTGCTGTATTTTGGAGACAGACTCTGTGTTCCAAATCAGGAGGAGCTACGGAGACAGATTTTAGATGAGACTCACAAGACTCCCTATGCGATGCATCCAGGTTCCACCAAAATGTACCAAGACGTGAAGAAACATTTTTGGTGGCCTGGGATGAAGCGAGACATCGCCAGATATGTTAGCGTCTGCCTCACCTGTCAGAGGGTCAAGGCGGAACATCAGCGACCAGGAGGAGTCTTGCAGCCTATACAGATTCCAGAATGGAAGTGGGAGGATATCTCTATGGATTTTATAGTGGGACTGCCCAGAACCACGAATGGTTTCGATGCCATCTGGGTAATAGTCGACAGGTTGACCAAATCAGCCCACTTTTTAGCTATCAAGATATCCTACTCCATGGAGAAGCTAGCTCAGTTGTATCTCCAGGAGATCGTCAGACTACATGGAGTCCCACGAACCATCATTTCAGACAGAGACAGCAGATTCACATCACACTTCTGGGAGTGTGTACAGTCAGCATTGGGTACAAAGCTAAAGTTCAACACAGCATTCCATCCTCAGACAGATGGACGATGGAGCGACTAAATCAGGTACTCGAAGATATGCTCCGAGCTTGTGCCCTAGACTTTAAGGGAAGTTGGTGCAAATATCCGAGTTTAGCAGAGTTTGCATACAACAACAGCTATCGTGCCACTATCGGCATGGCACCTTACGAGGCTCTCTATGGGCGGAGGTGTAGATCTCCAATCACTGGTATGAGAGTGGTGAACAGAACTTGAGACAGATCTAGTAGCAGATACCACAACAGCTATACAACAGATCCGCCAGAGGATAGAGACAGCTGATATGCTGATACACGGCGCAGACCCTTAGAGTTTTCAGTTGGGGATTCAGTGTTCCTCAGAGTAGCTCCCATGAGGGGAGTAATGCGTTTTGGGAAGAAGGGCAAGCTAAGTCCCAGATATGTGGGACCATACCTTATCAGTCGAAGAGTGGGCAAGGTAGCCTATGAGCTAGAGCTACCTCAGGAGATGTCAGCTGTCCACAATGTATTTCATGTCTCTATGCTGAAGAAGCATACCCCAGATGCCACCCAGGTGATTGAGCCCCAGTCGGTACAGATCCGCGAAGACCTCAGCTATGATAGTCGGCCTATTCAGATAATAGACCGAGCAGTTAAGAAATTACGGAACAAGGAAGTACCATTAGTCAAAGTTATTTGGCACAATCACACAGCAGAAGAGGCAACTTGGGAGACAGAAGCCAGCATGAGACAGAAGTACCCAGAATTGTTCTAAGTTCGAGGACGAACTTTTTATAAGGTATGGGGGATTGTAACGCCCGAAAATTCTCAAACTTGCATTAGAATTATTCTACGATTTTTCTGGAATTTCTAGATATTTTTCCGGAATTTTCCGAGTAGCGGAAGTAGCAAAAATAAATATAAGCGTAAAACGGCCTAGGCGGGGATTGAACCCGAGACCTATGGTTTAGTGGACAAGGCTAGTAACCAGTGGACCCAGCAGGGCTGTGCTGAAAGGAAAGGGGAACAATCCTAGTTAAGTGGGATTTGGGCGGAACTTATCACTAAGTATAAATAGGAAACTTAAGTTGGGTTTGGGTTAATTTGGTTCGGCAGCCATCTCCTCATAAACCCTCACCGTGACCTATCCCTCTCCCAAAAACCTGCACCGCCGCCCACACCTCTCCCTCCTCCTCTCTCGGCGCCCAAGCCCCAAGGGCTCTCGGATCACTTTCCGGCGACGACTCCAACACGAAAAGGGTTCTTCTCCGCGAGAGGAACGCGAAGACGTGAGCGGATCGTCGAGAGGACCATCTCCACCGGAGTTTTAGCGAATAGAATCGTAAGAAATTACGATTAGGAGGTAAGAAACCCCTCACCTGCGGTATAATAGCTTCCGTTTGAGTTTTTATGCTTTAGTTAGGATGTATGCAGTTTTTATCGATATCTAAGGTGTATTTAACTCTCTTTTCAGATTAGGGTCTTAGTTGAACACCTTTAGATGGGTCGGGCATGTCTTCCCTCTTCAGATAGGAGGTTAGATGTTGTCGGGTGCCTAGAGGTGGTCTCCCTAATAGAGAGGAGAGTTAGGGCACGCTAGGTGTTCGATAAAATAGCTAGTTTAGTAAAAATGCACCCTAGGCATCTTTAACAGCTCAGTTAGATACATTAGAAGTATCTATTCAGTATACTCAGTTTATTACAGCTTATATGGATTAGATATCCAATGGGTGGGCTCCCATAGTCGCCTCTAGGTTCAGATAACCTAGTTCTAGGTTCAGATAACCTAGTTTCAGCAAAACAGTATTAGCTACTTCAGTATTTTACTTTCAGTTGGCACTGTACTAGATTAGATATCCATTGGGTTGGGCTCCCATAGTCGGTCCCTAGGTTTAGATAACCTAGCTAGGTTTAGATAACCTAGTTAACCCTACTAAATTCGGGACTTGCAAACCCGGGTCTAGTTAGGGATGCGCGCATAGTAAGTACAGTTGCCAGGGCCCTACAGCAGCATGTTTAGTATTTTCACTTATTATGTATTAGTTTTCAAAACTCAAAAATCAGTTATACCAGTTGAGTTTGATTGCAGCTTCAGTTTAGTTTAGCTTAGCTCAGCATTATGCTTCAGTGTAATTTTCCATGTTAGCTCTATGTTCAGCTTATGTTATGCCATGCTTGTATGATACTATGCCATGCCATGCTTGCATATTCAGTATGTTTTCCAAAAGCATGTTTTAAAAGCATATTTGCATCGTATGCATGATTTAGTGAGGTAGATGGTTTCTTACTAAGCTTTTTAGCTTACAGATACTATTTTCCTTATACTGCAGATACAGGTAAAAGGAAAATGGACTAGCAGAGGAGGCTGGAGGACAATGCGAAGATGGTGTGTGTGTGTGGAACTGGAATCAAAGGTCCTTAGGGGACTTAGCAGGATGAACATTAGACTCTTTAGCATGTTTACCTTAGCACTTTACAGTTTATGGTTTAATACTTTCATCTTTATGCACCTTTAGTTTTGGAACGTACTAAACTATGAAAGAATGAGTTAGATTGTTAGTAGTCATTATGGGAATGCTTGTTAATGCATGTTAGAAGTAGCTTCAATTGATTTAGAACTGCTGTGTGAGGTTTTGGCACGCCAAAGTGCTGAAATCAGAACTTCCGGTGAAATCAGACTCTGATCGGTCTCCAGACCGATCAGCGAGATACAGTATGCTACTGTATCCTCCTGGATCGGTCAGCCGACCGATCCAGCGCGATACAGTAGCGATCCCAGGTATTCCGGGTTCCTGGATCGGTCAGCTGACCGATCCAGACATACCTGGATCGGTCTGCCGACCGATCCATCACGGGACAGTAGCGAACCCAGGATTCTGCAGGTTCCTGGATCGGTCAGCCGATCGATCCAGGCATACCTGGATCGGTCTGCCGACCGATCCAGCCTCTACTGGATCGGTCCCCAGACCGATCCAGCCAGTGTTCGCGTGGGGGTCAATGGATCGTTCCACGGACCGATCCAAAGCTCCAATTTTGCCTCCTCAGCCTAGCTATGAATATCTAGAAGGTAGTGGGACATGAAATCTCACTCTCACAGAGTTAACAGAGGCAACTACAATAGTTTAGTAAAATTTTTATTCAGCCCAGTTTTCCGCATTAGTAATTTAGCTGCAGTTAGCAAAGAAACTGTAGCGGTCCGCCTTGCAGCCTAGCAGTAGAAGGTGGGTCGTTACACCTCGAGCAGCCTTCCTCCTTGGCTTAACGTCCTTCGAACGCCACGCACGTTCTTCTCGCCCACCGGTGTACTCTTCCGCAGCTCTCTCGTCCGTCGGGCGCACCAAGCCCGTTGGCTCCCATCCCGTGTCATCTTTCTCGCTAGCTGCGTCTTTCGCTTGACTTCCTGCGCTCCTAAGCTCCTGCACACTCAGACACAGGGATCAAACACAAAGTAGAATCTAACCAACTTGGTTGATCACATCAAAACACCACGGGGTCCAACAATCTCCCTCTTTTGATGTGCATCAACCCAAGTTCAAGTTAGGGTTAAAATAGTCAAGTAGTAATTTTTTAAATAAAATTACTAAACTAACATGTTAAGCATCAGTTTGCAATAAATAAAATTACAACTACTTAATTAAGAGTTAACCAGAATTTTTCAAAAATATTTTTAATTTCAAAAAATTCTCTCCCCCTAAACTTGTACTTTTCTCTCCTCCTTTGATCACAGTAAAAAACGGGGTAATATAAAGAGAATATGATTTTTTTAAAAAATATCTAGCAAATTTTAAGTTAGAAAAATTTCTGAGCAAGATGAATTTTTCAAAAAATATCTAAGCAAAAATTTCTAAATAAACTAAATTTTTTTGAATTTTTCAAAATAATTTCTAAGTCAAAATTAATTTTTAGAATTTTTCAAAAAAAAATTCTAAGTAAACTGAATTTTTAAAATTTTTCAATATAATTAATTTTTAGATTTAAAAAAAAATCTAAGTAGACTTTTTAGAATTTTTCAAAAATGTTTGAAAAATTTTCAAAGCATTATTTAATTATAGTTTAATGCTTTTTCCAGAAAGTTAATTAAACATTTTATTTCAATATTTCAGCTTCCAGGTCATGGCGAGCACTAGGTTTTCTTGGTTATTGGAGTAACAATCACTTCCTTAGACAAAGTTTCATAGAGAAATTTTAACGTTTAATTTTTCTTCTGAAAGGCAAAAAAAAATTTAATCTAGCAAGGATTTTGGAATCCAGTATAGGTTCCTTCCTACTGGGTTATTCAAAAATTTAGGGGGTACATAATTTCTAGGGACTTTCCTAAGTTATCCCTGATGTTTTCTAATATACCAATTCAATTTTCCATAAATTCTTAATTTTGATTTTGGAAATTTATTTAAGCATGCATCATTGTTCTTCAATTTCTCAATTTCAACTTTTAATTTTTCATTTTCTAGTTTTAGATTATCATACATTTCTAGCGGACATGCTTTTGCTAGGTTTAATTTCAATTCAGCATTTTCTTTTTCTAATTTGAATAAGTCTTTAGAAAGAGACTTAATAAATTGAAAGGATTGAGTCGGGGTTAGATTACGTACCTTACTTACCTGACTCGGTGATTCTCCCCCTTCATCGTAGCTTTCTTCTTCTGATGATCCTCCCCTTTCATCTATGCTCATCTCTGAGCTTGAGTCATCTACGGTAAGATGGTTGGCCATCAGCGCTAATTCAGAGAAGGCTTTGATGTCTGATTCGGAAGAAGACGAATTTGACCAAGTCGCCTTCAGATTCTTATGCTTGGAAGATTTTGGTTTCTTGTATTTAGTCTTTTCCTTCTCTTTCTCCTTTTTCTTTAATTTTGGGCAGTCATCTTTGATGTGCCCTTCTTCATTACAGTTGTAACAACGAACCGTTCTTTTTCTTTGTTGATGCCTCTTTGCCTGCGATCTAAACTTATTAGAATTAAAAAACTTATTGAAACACTTTACCAGTAGTGCCACTTCCGATTGGTCGATCGAGGCTTCGGAGTCAGAATCGTTTGTTCTTGCCTTCAAGGCAATGTTCTGACTTGCTTTCTCCACTTTATTGGGCTCTGCAATCCAAGATTCGTGAAGTTCAAATGTAGAAAATAAATTTTCTAAAGTACTTACCTCAAAGTCCTTAGAGATGTAGTACACATCTACTAAGGAAGCCCACTCTAGAGTTCTGGGGAAGGCGTTGAGCGCATATCGGATCGAGTCCCAGCTCGTTACTTCTTCTCCAAGGTTGTTTAGTTGAGTTATTAACTCATTTATCCTTGCTTGGAGTTGCGCTACCTTCTCGCCGTTATTCATCCGAAATTTCGTTAACTGGTTCCGGAGGATGTCACGCCTCGCTAGCTTAGCTTCCGAGGTACCTTCGTGAAGCTCCAGGAATTTTTCCCAGAGGTCTTTCGCGGAGTCGTAGCTTCCGATTCGACTTACCTCTTGTGGCGGCAGCACACTAAGCAGGTGGAACTCTGCCTTTCTGTTGGCGACAAAATCGGCTTGCTCCTTCTTGCTCCACGTGTTTTCTTCTTTATCTTTTGGAACTGCATAGCCATATTTCATAATTAAGCAAATGTCAAATTCTATCTTGAAAAATACCTCCATCCGGTGTTTTCACATCGCGAAGTCTCTGCCGAACTTCGAGGGATGAATATTCGCCCCGGCCATCGTCTTGATCGTTATGCTTCAGTCTGCGGTTAGTCCTTCTAAGGCGGTCTGGCTCTGATACCAATTGTTGGTACAGCGGAGGCTGGCAAGAGGGGGGTGAATTGCCTGAAAAAATAAAGTATACCCTCCTCGTGCTTTCAACTCAAAAATGCAATAATAAAATAATAACAGATAAATTAACAGAAACGAAAAAGGGACTCAGCTATTTACTTGGTTATAACCCAGGGGGTTGTTAATCTAAGGCAGTAAGAAAAGCACACTGAAGAATCTCATTCTCTGAAGGCGGAGAAGCCTTTTACACCTTGGAAGCTTATAACTATTGCTAGGAAAGACTACACAGTTGATTACTTGAGTTGTTCGTTATTTCCTAGCTCCAGGGTCCTTTATATAGCTCCTGGAAAGTCTATCCCGAGGGTCCAAAGCGCCTCCAACAAGGTTCAAGGCACCTCCAACTCGGTGTAGCGGATAGAACTCTATCCACTGTGAACGATCAAATTTGACCAGGCTGAAGGCGCCTCAAAGCAAGTGTGAGGCGCCTCAATTCTTGAGGCGCCTCAGACTGAGGCTCGAGGCACCTCAGCTTGAGGCGCCTTCAACATTGGTTGAAGGCAATGTTGAAGGCGCCTCGAGCAGTCTTCTCAGCTCTGTTTCTTCTTTGCTTTGACTTCCAAGGCTCCGTTTGTTTGGGTGATTGCGGCCAACCGAAATAGGGCTCACCCGAACCCAATTTCTGGCCTTCTCCTCGAGCAGCCTTCCTCCTCAGCTTAACGTCCTTCGAGCGTCGCGTACGTTCTTCTCACCCACCGGTGTACTCTTCCGCAGCTCTCTCGTCCTTCGGACGCACCGAGCACGTCGGCTCCCTTCCCGTGTCATCCTTCTCGCTAACTGTGTCTTCCGCTCGACTTCCTACGCTCCTAAGCTCCTGCACACTCAGACACAGGGATCAAACACAAAGCAGGACCTAACCAACTTGGTTGATCACATCAAAACACCATGGGGTCCAACAAAATCTAGCATGAGGAGGAATATATTTATCCTTAGTGCCATCATGCTTCCTATTTTCATGATAATTTGCATCAAAATGATAAAAGTTATTTCTAGCATGCTTTTTATCATGTGTCAAAGGAATAGGTTCATTAAATGATACCTTGGTTTTTACCTTGGAAGCTACCCCTAGACTTGTGCTTCCTCCTTTGACTTTGGTTGTTTTCTTCTTCTTTGGACATTGGCTTCGATAATGTCCATTTTGGTTGCACAAGAAACACACAATGTGTTCATTGCTCCTCTTTATTGTGGGGATTGTCTCTTTGGGCTTCTCCTTGCCCTTAGGTACTACTTGGCTCTTCTTCTTGGCCAACTTGGGACACTTGCTCTTGTAGTGCCCGTGCTCCCTACACTCAAAGTAAATGATATGATTTTTATTATTTTCAATTGAAGTTCCTATACCTTTGCTTGTAGGGATGATGCTTGATTCTCCATTTGATGTAGCTTGCATTGTGGAGATTGCATCATCATCTTCTTCTTCTCTTCTTGAGAGTGTGGGTACTTCCACTTCTTCAACTATTGAGGATGTGGATGCTTCCATCTCTTCCTCTCTTGAAGATGTAGAGGATCTCTCATCTTCTTCCTTCTCCTCCTCTTCCTTCTTCTCCTCGAATGTTGACCTTGTGTTAGCATTGGATTGGTCCATCTCTTCTTGGACCAATGAGCCCTTCTCCTTGGGCTCCTCCGCTCCTTGGAGTTGTGCAGGGTTCTCATGATGGGCAATGATCTTTTTCCAAAGATCACATGTACTTGTGTATTCACCTACACTCAAAAGAATATTAGAAGGTAATAAATTTAACAAAATTTTTGTTACCTCCTTATCGACCTCCGCTTGTTCCTTTTGTTCCTCAGTCCAATGTCGAGGTCGGAGGCGTTTACCCTTCTTATCCATTGGAGCTTCAAATGGGTCCTCCAAGACCTCCAATTGGTTCCAATCCATTTGGAACCACGTCTCCAACCTTGTCCTCCAAAAGTTAAAGTCTTCTTTATCGTACGGAGGTGGAATTCGGATGTTCCATCCGAGGGGTCCTTCACTCTCCATCTTCTTCTTCCTCTAGCTTCTTGCTTTCTTGGCGGTTAGTCCGTAGAAGAGCGACCTCGCTCTGATACCAATTGTTGGAACCGATGTGCCCTCTAGAGGGGGTGAATAGTATCTCGTCGCGCACTTGTGCTTGCTTCGTCTTGATATGCAGCGGAAAATAAAATGTAAATACACACAATGCTAACACCTAGGGTTTACTTGATATTCACCTCAAGAAGAGGTGACTAATCCAAGGATCTACACATGACACACTATCTCCACAATGAAAAACCCTCCTTCTCGGTCGCAGCCAAAGGCGGAGAAGCCTTGTACAAATTCTCACACACACAAACAACTCACACAAGAAGAAGAAATACAAATACAAGTAAAAACACTCTCTTCTTGCTTACTTGTTGCTTGTTGTTACCTCTTGAGCCTTGAGAGAACACTCCCAAGAGCCTTCAAGAACTGGCGGTGAAGATCGGAGAAGCTTGCTGTGAATCACAAAGAAATCGAAGGAAGAAGAACGCAAAGTTTTGCGGAGAAAACGCTCCGCAACGGCTATATCCTGTGCTCCCAATCGATCCAAATCAACCTCAATCGATTGCCACATCAGCACCGCTCCATCGCAGCTGTCCATCACTCATTTCCTGTGCAACGGTCACTTTCCAATCGATTGACCGATCGATTGGGAATATTTGAATCGATCGGTGGATCGATTCAGAAGCTTTCTGTGTTCTCGCGATCGCGCGAGAACTCCCCTCCTCAATCGATCAACCGATCGATTGGCAGCTCCCAATCGATCGTCCGATCGATTGGAAAAGCTTCTGTGCTCGTAATTTTACATCCCAATCGATCGACCGATCGATTGGGCCTTCCCACAATCGTAACACACATCAATCGATCAACTGATCGATTGGACCCTGGTTCAATCGATCGCCTGATCGATTGACCAGCCTAGACTTGACTCAAACTCAAGTCCAAACTCTCCAACCCAACTCCTGGTCAACCGTGACCTGTTGGGTCTCCATGCCTAGCATTTGGCCACACCCGACCAACCTCAAACTAGCCTTCTAGTCTCCTCCATCAGCCTTGCGTCTCTCTGATATCTCCCATCCTTCACATCTTGCCTTCAGGAGCTTCCTTCGGCCTCATCCTAGTTATCGAGTTTTCCTTACCAAATCACACTAGGGCTTACCTTGCCAAGACCACATGTTTGGACTTACTGTTGGTGCAATATTCCCTAGGTCAAGGTTGACCTGGTTGATTGAGCTTGAATTGGTTCAAGCTTGAGTCTTGATGTTTGAGTTTCAATGTTTGATAATACATGGAGACAAGACATGGAGATTGCAGGTGCAATTGTTCATGTGGTGAGATTGTGAAGGAGAGTCAAGTAGGTCAAAGTTGACTGGATACTTGACTGGAAAGTCCTGGTGAGTGAAGCCAGGTGAAAGTCCTAACTGGGAGGTTAGGCTGACTAGAAAGTCCTAGTGAGTGAATCCAGGCAGAAGGAAATCCTAGTGAGTGAAGCTAGGTGAAAGTCCTGGTGAGTGAAGCCAGGCAGAAGGAAATCCTAGTGAGTGAAGCTAGGTGAAAGTCCTGGTGAGTGAAGCCATGCAGATGGAAAGTCCTAATTGGGAAGTTAGGTAATGGGAAGTCCTGGTGAGTGAAGCCAGACAGATAGAAGTCCTGGTGAGTGAAGCCAGGTAGATGGAAATCCTGGTGAGTGAAGCCCGATGAAAGACCTAGTGAGTGAAGCTAGGCAGTTGAAAGTCCTGGTGAGTGAAGCCAAGCAGAAGGAAAATCCTGGTGAGTGAAGCCAGGTGAAAGACCTAGTGAGTGAAGTTAGGCAGTTGAAAATCCTGGTGAGTGAAGCTAGGTAAAAGACCTAGTGAGTGAATCTAGGCAGTTGGAAGTCCTAGTGAGTGAAGCTAGGCAGTTGGAAGTCCTGGTGAGTGAAGCCAAGCACGAGAAAATCCAGATGGATCAAAGTTGATCGGACATCTGGTGTTGGAAAGACCAAGTAGGTCAAAGGGATTGACCGGATACTTGGCATGAGATGGAAAGTCCAAGTAGGTCAAAGAGATTGACTGGATACTTGGCACGAGGAGGAAAGTCCAAGTGGGTCAAAGGGATTGACCGGACACTTGGTGAGTGAGTCCTAGTAGGTCAAGGGTGACAGGATGCTAGGCATGATGAACCAACAGGTCATGGTTGACCAGATGTTGGTTTAGGGGACTTTGGACTTGTTTTTGGGCAAAAACAAGAAGTTGGATCAATCAGCCGATCGATTGGCACATGCCCAATCGATCGGCCGATCGATTAGGTGAGTCCCCGTGACAAGCTTTCTCCTAATCGATCAGTGGATCGATTGAGGAGAAGTGTCGCGTGAACAGAAGAGCTCTGGATCGATCGACCGATTGATCTAGATCCCCCAATCGATCAGGCGATCGATTGGGAGGTGCGATTTTGCACGATAAGCCCTGAATCGATCAGCCGATCGATCCAAGCAATTCCCAATAGCACAGAGGTGCTCTGGATCGATCGGCCGATTGATCCAAAGCCTCCCCAATCGATTGGGATCAATCCAATCAATCGAGATCCGACCGTTTGTGTTGTCTAAAGCCGTTGGCGTGCGATTCCTTAGAAAAAAAACTAGCTCTGTTCATCTCCGATCTTCACAGCAGCTTCTCCACAGCGTTTTCCACTCTCACCGCCAGTTGTTGAAGGATCTTGGAGAGACATCCAAGTCAAGAAGCGTGACTACAACAAGAGGAAGAAGCTAGGGTTAGGGTTTTCACTGCATATCTTGTAAGATATTTCTTGTATTTGTCTTCCCTTGCTTTTTTGTTGTATTGAGAGTATTGCAGGGCTTCTCCGCCTTCGGTAGTTATCATAAAGGAGTGTTTTATTAGTGGAGGGTGCGTGAGTGTGTGGATCCTTGGATTAGTCACCTCTTGTGAGGTGGATACCAAGTAAATCTTTTTGTTAGCGTTGTATGCTTTTGTTTCTTGTATTTCCACTGCATATCTTTGAAGAAACAAGCAACGTCAAGTACGAGGATCGCACCGAGCTATTCACCCCCCCTCTAGCTACATAATCGGTCCCAACACTTACAACCTTTGCTAAGATCACACTTGGACTTTTCGTTGCCTGGCTCCTCACTAGGACTTCCCAATTGCCTGGCTCCTAACCAGGACTTTCTCCTTGCCAAGATCACACTTGGACTTTCCCATTGCCTGGCTCCTCATCAGGACTCTCTCCTTCCTAGCTACTCACTAGGGCTTTCCCGTTGCCTAGCTCCTCACCAGGACTTTCTCCTTTGCCAAGATCACACTTGGACTTTCCAATTTGCCTAACCTCCATTTAGGACTTCCACCACTGCCTAAACTCCAGTTAGGACTCCCATACGCCTAACCTCCAGTTAGGACTTCCATACACCTAACCTCCAGTTAGGACTTTCCCAGTCAAGTCTCCTGTCAACCTTGACCTACTTGACTTGTATTCTCATCAACCTGGTCAACCCTTTGACCATCTCCATAACCAAACGATTGCTCGAGCAATCTCCTTATATTGTCAAACATCAAAACTCAAATCCTGACTCAAGCTTGACTCAACTCAAGCTTGACTCAACTCAAGCTTAGTCAATCTTGTCAAACTTGACCTAGAGAAATTTTCCCCAACACATATTTCCGTAAAAACCCCCAAAATATGAATAATATATAATCCTGGATTACCATCCTACTATTAGTTTCCTCGAGCGATTTGACCCTGGGCTTTTTATTGTAACATCATTGTATAGTTAAGGGGTTCATTGAATATAAAATATGTTAATTTGATAAGTTCACACGTGACATTCAATTTGGACATTATCAAATTTTGGCACCGTTGCCGAGGAAATATATGATGTTTGGTGATCTTAGGATTGTTTTTCTATTTTAATTGATGTCTTGATACTTACTTATTTTATATATCCATGTGTTTGTTATTTTGAGCTTCCTGTGTCTAGTGGCTTTGTCTGTATCATTGTTTCAGGTGAGACGAAGATATGTATTCAGTAGTCATGGATCTATTTGAGGCTTTGACGATGGAGGGAGCTGAACTTGATGATATTGATCACATGAAGAAGAGGCTTATTGTCATGAATGGAATCTTGGATTACATGAGGTTGCTACTTAATGATGGATTCTAAATTGATGAATTGAGATGATAATTTGAATACCTAGTGAGGATTAAGCTTTATTACATATGCACTTGTGTTAGTGTTACTCTAGATCTTGCTTTGATTCTTTCAAAACTACAATACCATAAATTGAATCATTCTTATGAAGATGAATCTATTTGTTTCTCTTTCTCCCACACAATTTCTTGCTAATCTTCTTGTTAATCATCATCTTATTTCATCTTCTCTCATTTCTTAATTTTTTTGGGATGTGGATACTTTGAATGTTATATGATGATTTTCTTTTGGCCGGGATGGACAAAGGATTAAGTGTGGGGAAGGTGTGTAGTGTTTTTGAATGTTTGGATGCATTTTCTAATGGTCAAAATTTTGGATGTTCAAAGTTAAATTTGAGTGCAATGGAGGTTAATGTTAGAGGCTATGGAGTTTGAATTCTGTACAATTCAGGATGGTTCAAGGTTTGGAAAAAAGTTGAGCAAGGGCTACTTAGTGAGATGTTTCTTATGCAAAAAATGCTGAAAAATCTGTTGTGAATGAATGAATGGCTCTTAATATTCTATGCAAAACTTAACCATTACCTGAGCTTGATCATGTTAAGAGCAAGCTCTAATAGCTTTGAATTTTGGAATTTGATACTTTGGTGATACACTCAAAATACTAGGAGACATATTTTGGGAGAAGGTTTTGAAATGCTAAAATCTGGGTATAATAGAAGTTCATTCTGTACCAAGCTATTTGAAGTTGTTCTATAGCCTTTAGACAATGTGTTTATCAGTAATCCTTATTGAGATAAAAGATATGAAGTAAGGAAGCGAAAAGGTAAACTATTTTGAAGAAACAAGGTGTAAAATTCAAGCTAAGGACGTTGAGTACTAAATGAAATCAATCCCTGAATTCTATCTTTTATGAAGCAATCTAAAAGTGTTTTGAAATTTAGGAATTGATACTTATTTGGTTGCTAAATTCTGTGTATAACAGAATTACAAAAATGAGAGGCTAAAAAGAGCTCATAGGGATACTATAGTGAAGATTTATGGCTTTTTGAATTTGGATGTTGATGTTTAGTAGTTATACATGTGAAATGAATAGATGAATTTAAGGCTTTGGACATTGCTACTGTGCAGAAATTGTAGAATTTATAAGGCTGTATTTATGGGTCTGTGAGTGTTTGGTTGGTTCAAGAATAACGATTTTAAAGTAGAGAAAGTTAAGAATTTTATATCAGCGACTAGGAAGTGAAGCATTCCATTAATATGAACCAGCGACCATTAATCATTTGTGTAGTTGATAACTAGCATTTTTATCTATTATTTTAGCTCTTATACTTAGTATTTTTAACTTCTCACATGCTTGGTTTGGTGTTTATACTATGTGTTGTGAGTAGGAACTTATTTTGGACTTAATTATAAATTTTCTACAAATTATGGAATTTAATCTCATGTTTTTATGTAGTTTTGTAGGAAATTTAAAGAGCCATGGATTAGGGTCAAGTCGGATCGAATCTAGCTTGATTTAGAGGTCAAATGGAAGATATCAAGCTAAATTAATATGAACCATTGATCCTAATCTAGAGAAATTTTGTTCCTTCATTCAGATCTAAGCCATCCAGCCATCCATCTAGATTTGCAGCCATGTGGACCGTTAGATCGAAAGATGGAATTAACCTCAAGTTAATCTAAAGTGATCCAGACAACTTATCTCAAGATATGATAGCCAGATCTTCATCCATCTCCCTCACAAGGACAAACAACTCAGATTGAAAGAGAGGAAATCTTGTTCTTATCCTTCACATGGCGGCATAGTGTTAGATCGGCTCGGGTTTTCTCTGTTTTCTTCTCCCGACGCTCGTAGCCCCCTTTGCCTCTTCACGCGATCTTCTCCGATATGGTCGGTGGCCTCTATGAGTGGCGATGACTTCATCTTGGTGTCCTCTTCCGGTGGTTGGGTTCGGCTCCAACGCAATGAGCTCCCTTCTTTCCTATTCCAACTCGACGATGGCGGTTGAACTCAAAGCAAGGGTTTTCACTAGAGAGGTTTTGCTCTAGTGATTTCTTTTCCTCTCCATCCTTTCCTCTATGGAGATTTCCTGTGGATAGCGTTCCGGAAGCAGAGATCTCAATGGAGGAGGAAGTTAGCTATGGACCATCTTCTCTGGCAAAAGCTTTTCTTCTTCCATCACTGGTTCTTATGTGAACTTCCCACAAACGGTGTTCCGAAGGTGGGCATAATTCCAACAACCTCAGTGGTGTATCCCTCTCCGATAGAAGCAAGTTCAAATTTAGTGTGTATTAATTCCGACAAGATCAGTGGTCGTGTATGTTGCTGTCCACCGGCTTTGGCATTCCAAATCCGGGTGTCCATGTGACCGCGGGGGTAGTCGATTGGTGTTTGATCACGGGAGAGTGGTTTGGATAGCTTAGTTTACTTTTGTGTTTGATTGTTCATGTTTAGTTGTTAGATTATTGCATGTTTGATCTTATGTTTTCGTTATAATGCATGTTTAATTGTTTAGATTCATATTTTATTTAGTTTCAATTATGTATGAGTGTTGATCTTGTATCATAGGGTGATAATGTGGTACAAGTTTAGCTTTTATGCATAATTAGCGTTTGTTTTATTGCTGTTAAATTTGTTTAGTCAATTGTTTTTGTTTGATTGTTGCTTCTCTTATGCATGTTTGAGTTCTTTGTTATGTTTCATGTTATGCCCATTGACATCTTGTGTTGTAGCATAACAATGTAGTGTAGGAAAATCTTCAATGATTAGATAGGATAGTTGGTTTTTTTTTATGCATGTTTATGGTGTTATCCGTAGCGTAGAGTGACACTACGCTATGATTTCATCTTTGTTGGTTAGTTAGAGTTTCCTTTATTGCATTAGGTGTAGAAATCCCAAAACAAAACTCTCATTATTTTATTTCGTCTGAAAATAAACGTCCTATCACTGGTTCCATGTGAGAGACGACTTAGTCCTCTTTTATACTACTTAGTGTAGGTTAAGGGGTTCGGTTGAGTATAAATAAAGTAATTTGATGTGAGCGAGTGACAGTCGCTTAAGTACATCAATCATCTCGACTGAAGGGTCCAGTCGGGTATGCCCTTGGTTTAACACTCACAATTCGTTTGGCATGGAGGTCTGGTCGGGCTTTCTCTTATTCTAGATGATGTTGACCAACCCTTAACCTTGACTTTGGCTTCCATGTCAACTGACCTCTATAACACCCATAAAGTCTCTAGTAATTTTATGTAGTTTTTGCATGATTAGAATGAGTTTTATGTGGGTTCCTTCTAAAAAAAAAAAAAAGAGACATGGCCAAGGTTAGAACCTTGAACCTCTTAACAAATGGCAAGCTTTAAGTAGAATGGAATAACCAATAGCCCAAGAGGAAGTATTGTTAAGAAGGGAAAGGGAAGTTGTAGTTAAGGGTAGGGAGAGTGAAGGGACACCTTTTTACTTAGAAGAAAAATTTATCTTTTCTTTCACCCTCCACTTAGAATGGAAAAGATTCATTTTACTTCTTCCTTTTTAGAAATAAAAAGAAATAAAAAGGTAAGGGAAAGAAAAGTTCATTCTTTCTTCTTCCTTTTCATGTAGAATAAGAAGGAAGAAGAGGGCAAGGGAATTTGGTTTCTCCTTTCTTCTTCTTCTTCTTCCTCCACCGAAACTCCAAGCTTCCTCTCTTCCATTGCCGAATTCAAGCTAAGGGTTTTCTTTCTAGGAAAACTTCACAAAGAGAAGTCCTTGAAACATACTTTTTATTACAAGCAAAAATAAGGAAAAGGGAGTTCTAGAAGCGAAAAGGGTCTTCTTCTTCTTCTCCACCAAGGGTATTCTCTAGTAAACCAAGAAAGAGGATGTAAGTATCTCCCTTACCTATGGTACAAGTAGTTTACAAGTGTTTTCCATGTTTGGTGTTCCTTAAGAATCTAGAATCATACCTAGTAGTTTCGGCCAAGAAGAGACAAAGGGCCTAGGAAAGTTTAAACTCTATTTAGGTTTGCTTATGTATTCTCTCATGATACCTAATAAGTTATGTGATGTTATTAAAATGTTATTCATGATTTATATTGCTTAAAAACCTAGAATTCATGCTTTGAAGTTTCGGCCAAGAAGAGATAAAGGGCCTAGGAAAGTTTAAACTCCATTTAGGTTTGCTTATGTATTCTCTCATGATACCTAATAAGTTATGTGATGTTATTAAGATGTTATTCATGATTTATGTTGCTTAAAAACCTAGAATTTATGCTTTGAAGTTTCGTCCAAGAAGAGATAAAGGGCCTAGGAAAGTTTAAACTCCATTTAGGTTTGCTTTTGTATTCTCTCATGATACCTAATAAGTTATGTGATGTTATGAAGTTGTTATTCATGATTTATGTTGCTTAAAAACCTAGAATTCATGCCTAGTAGTTTCGGCCAAGAAGAGACAAAGGGCCTAGGAAAGTTTAAACTCTATTTAGGTTTGCTTATGTATTCTCTCATGATACCTAATAAGTTATGTGATGTTATGAAGATGTTATTCATGATTTATGTTGCTTAAAAACCTAGAATTCATGCTTTGAAGTTTTGCCCACGAAGAGATAAAGGGCCTAGGAAAGTTTAAACTCCATTTAGGTTTGCTTATGTATTCTCTCATGATACCTAATAAGTTATGTGATGTTATTAAGATGTTATTCATGATTGATGTTGCTAAAAAACCTAGGAACAAGCCTTGTAAGTTTCGGCCAAGAAGAAAATAAAAAGGCCTAGGAAAGTTTAAGCTCCAATTAGATTGGTTTATGTTTTCTCTCATGATACCTAATAAGTTATGTGATGTTATCAAGATGTTATTCATGATTTATGTTGCTTAAAAACCTAGGAACAAGTCTTGTAAGTTTCGGCCAAGAAGAAAATGAAAAGGCTTAGGGAAGTTAAACTCCAACTAGACTTGATTATGTTTTCTTACATGTCATGCTATGTATCATATGATGTTAGTTTAAAGTTCATGCTTGAAGTTGCTTATAAGAACCCTAGAATCATGCTTATAGGTTTCAGCCAAGACTTGGAATTAGGGTTGGAAATTTCATGTATGCTTGATAAGGTCTCACTTGTTATGTCATGTATCATGTGATATTAATTTAAGGGTTCATGCTTAAAGTTGCTTATAAGAACCCTAGAATCATGCTTATAGGTTTCGGCCAAGACTTGGAATTAGGGTTGGAAATTTCATGTATGCTTGCTAAGAGTCTCGTTATGTCATGTATCATGTGATATTAATTTAAGGTTTCATGCTTAAAGTTGCTTATAAGAACCCTAGGATCATGCTTATAGGTTTCGGCCAAGACTTGGAATTAGGGTTGGAAATTTCATGTATGCTTGCTAAGAGTCTCACTTGTTATGCCATGTATCATGTGATATTAATTTAAGGTTTCATGCTTAAAGTTGCTTATAAGACCCCTAGAAACATGCTTATAGGTTTCGGCCAAGACATGGAGTTAGGGTTTGTAGAAAGATCAAGACCCCAATTATGCATGATAATGACTTTTCATGATATGTTATGTGATATGTGGACTTTATGTTACCATGTTATGCTTATACAAGGCTTATGTATGAGGAAATGTCTAAGAGTTACTTCCCTATAAGTTGGGATTAAGAGTACTCTTCATGATATGACAAGTAACATAAGACCTAAGAGATGCTTCCCTATAAGTTGGGATTAAGAGCACTCTTCATGATATGACAAGCTATTTTACTTTTGTATGGCTTGTACCGGACCCTAAGAATGGTCCATGGGATGGGCTCCTAAGTTGCCCCTAGGTCGAAGTACGGGCCTAGTTCCTAGTAGGTTCGAGATTAACTACCTCGGATTTATTTAGGATGCGCGCAATTCATGTATATGGTATAAAGTCAGGCCCTCATGTTGAGATTTATCTTTAAGTATTTATATAATATATGTTTTAAAAAGAACATCTTGCATATATATATATGTGATTTCATGTTATGTGATTTTTATGCTTTAGGAAGATGCTCTCTTAAGATATGTCTATGATACCTAGAAGAACATGCTACTACTTTATGTTTATGTTCTCTTTTACTATGTTATGATATGCCTAAATGAATATGACACTACCTCATGCTAACATGAAATGTTAAATCTAGATGTTGGTTAAATGAATATATCACTACTCCATATTTAATTCATGAATTATGGCTTTTGTGAGTAGGAAAGGATCTTACTAAGCCTATGTGCTTATAGTTTTATTTTCCTTGTACTGCAAAAAAGGGTAAAGCATGGCTAAACTAAAGGGAGCAGCAGGAAGGGAAAAAATGTGTGTGGTAGTGGCATGGTGGAAGAGATTTGTTTGTGTTTCAGGACTTATGCATATTCTAAGTTCTGCATGTTAACTTGTTTTCCTATGTGATGCTTTTTGATGGTTGCTACTTGATATTAACTTGAACTTGTTTGGATGGTTGAATGCTTAATGCGAACTATTACTCTCTTTTGTTCCATGAAACCTTGAAATGTTAAGTACTTGTTTAATTAGAGAATTGTTAGTTATCATGAACTCTAGAGAACAATATATATATGTTTAGTTTTCCCCTTATTTAGTAAGCTTTATGCTCTAGTTAAACAAGCATGTACCATGTTCAAGTAATGTTAATTAGAGCCCTAGAGTCAATCATTTGATGATTGTATTATGGACTTATTGTATCATATTCTTATATATAAATAAAGTCATTTGTTTTTTTTATTATACTTGTATTGGTGCCAGATAAACTAAGTATAATAGCGTCCTTGAGTAGAAGGTTCTCACCTATATCAATCGGTTAGTTGAACTGATAGTGAGATGATATAGGGAACACTACTCTTAATCATTCCTAGTTGAGTATTAACATTCAGGGACAATGCTAATGCAATAAGACTAGCATGTAGGTCAACTCGATGACTTGATCTCACAAGTCATGGATATAGAGATATCAAGTTGACACATGGGTATGCATTGGAAAATGTATACTGAAATGACCCGCCATGAGAAAGTATCATGGATCGTTATATGAGTGTCATATACTTTCTCATGTGACTATTAGTATGACTACTAGTCCTTAGACCTGAAGTCACCATGGATCCCTACATAAGGAGTTATGTACTTTGGTTTCGTCAAACGTCACCCGTAACTGGGTGGACTATAAAGGCGATAACTGGGTATGTAACGAATTATGCAGAGAGATGTGAGTGATGTAGATGAGATCTATCCCTCCTATATGACGGGAGCTGTTAGGATCGATGGTCGCGGCTAGAGAGGGGGGGTGTGAATAGCCGCCCCAAATTCTTTCGTTTCTTCCTACGATTAGGGTTAGTGCAGCGGAAATAAACAATAGAAACGATAAAGGAGAAGCAAACCTCAACACGAAGATGTAACGAGGTTCGGAGATGATACTCCTACTCCTCGGCGTGTCCGTAAGGTGGACGAAGCCTATCAATCCGTCGGTGGATGAGTCCCCGGAAAACCGGCTAATAAGAACACTCCTTCTGGGTGGAGAAACCTCGCCACAGAAACTTCTTGCAACAGCAAGAAAGGTGTACAAAAATACAGCACAAAACAGAAGACAATATGAATGTACAAAACAAAGCTTGCCTACTGTTCTTGTCGACTGGAATCCGAAGCAGCAACTTCAGGAAACTCACAGCAGCAGCTGATCAGTCGAGGAAAGCTCACCCAAAGCTTCAAGAAGGAGCGAGCTCAGCAAAGCTCAAATCACAGCAGTGAAAAAGAAGAAGCAGAAGCTTCGAAGAAGAAGAAGAACTGTAGAAAGCCCTCGATCTCCTTTTATAACCTGCGCAAAGAAGATAGCGAAGAAGACGGAGATAGCCGTTGTCACTCACAACGGCTATACCTGGACCGATCAGGCTCCACCCTGATCGGTCCAGGGTGCTGCTGATCGGTCATGGGGACCGATCAGGCTCTATGCTGATCGGTCCCCAGACCGATCAGAATGCTTACAGAGAGTTGCCCAACACTCTGTGCGTACCCTGATCGGTCCAGGGACCGATCAGCATGTATGTCCCTTCCTTTTCTCCCGAACTTCTTGCCTTCTGATCGTTGTTTCCTGATCGGTCTTCAGTCCGATCAGATAACACACAGAAGCTCACTGTGTGGTTACTGATCGGTCACCAGACCGATCCAGATACCCAGTGTATCACTGGATCGATCCACTGATCGATCCAGAGCTTGGTTTTTGCCCAAACCAAGTCCCAAGCCTTCCAAACCAACATCCGGTCAACCTTGACCTGTTGGTACATCATGCTTAGCATCCGGTCACTCCCTTGACCTGCTAAGACTCCCCACCAAGTGTCCGGTCAATCCCTTTGACCCACTTGACCTTCTCAACACCAGATGTCCGATCATCCTTAATCCATCTAGATTTTTCCTTGCCCGGCTTCACTCACCAGGACTTTTCCAACTGCCTGGGTTCACTCACCAGGACTTTCCCACTGCCTGGCTTCACTCACCAGGACTTTCTCCAACTGCCTGGCTTCACTCACCAGGACTTTCACTTTCACCTAGCTTCACTCACTAGGATTTTCACCTGGCTTCACTTACCAGGATTTCCGAACTTCCGAACTGCCTGGCTTCACTCACCAGGACTTTTCCGAACTGCCTAACATCCCAGTTAGGACTTCCCAGTCAAGTATCCGGTCAATCTTGACCTACTTGACTCTTCTTCATTCAACCTGATCAGACCCTGATCAGTATCTCTCCGCATGGACAACTGCACCTGCATTGTCCATGTCTACATGTCTTTCTGTATTGTCAAATATCGAAACCATGACCAAGGTTTACGCTTGGTCAACTAGGTCAACCTTGACCTACTGGAAATTGCACCAACAATCTCCCCCTTTTTGATGTTTGACAATACCTTTAAGTTAGGCTAATCCAATAGCCTCAACTTTCCTCATGCCACTAGGTAATGAAACATAAGTTACAACCTTACATTCTCCTTCTAAGAAGGCAACCTCCTTCTTAGATAATGAAGGCCTAACTTAAACCCTTCATTCTCCCCCTATTGGCACACATCAACAAATTCTCCCCCTGAAGAGTAAGTTATCGTTGTTCACAACTTCACTCGTCGTGATCAACAAACTCTCCCACTAACTCCAATGTTCTTCCTTGAACATTCTCTAGACATTCTTCCCCTTTTTGACACACATCAAAAGGAGTGAATCAAGGTCAAGAGTTTCTTCCTAATGAAAGTCCCATACCTTTCATTGAAACTCTTAATTTCCCCCTTGATACTAAATTCAACAATCAACTTAGTGATAATCCCATATCACTCATCCTCAAAAATTTCGACGAGTAAAAACTCCCCCTAAAAGTCAACTCCTCCTTGACTAATAGGTAAAACTCCCCCTAAAGGTCAACTCCCCCTTGACCATTGCACCAACAATGTCTTGGAGAGTTTCAAACCTTTAGAACTCTAAAACACCACTTCCATAGCTGCAATTTCAGACAAACAGTCGAAATTCAGCAGGTTGGCACGCCCTGATCGGTCACCAGACCGATCAGGCTCCCTCTGGATCGGTCACAGTGACCGATCCAGGCTCCCCTGGACCGATCATAAACCCTTCTGATCGGTCCACAAACCTGATAAAGGTCTGATAAGTTCTGATTTCTCTCCACGAAATTCAGAAACCTCTAGAAAATTACAGAAAATTCCAAAAATTGTGAAATTTTGAGGATACATTCCTCATAACATATACTATCATAGAAAAATAGTTTTCTATGAAAATAACTTCCATTTTTCAATCTTGATACAAAGTTCAACAGTCTTTGAAATAGCTCAAAGTTAACTCATATTTGTATCACTTTGCTCAATGATGAGAGCTATCACTAGAAAAGCTTCATCAAGGTTTTTCAAATCAATTTTAAAATGATTTTAAACCCTTTAATTTGGAACCACAATCTTAGGGCTAAATGTACATGACTTGTACACAAGCTTTCCCTATGATCCCCAATTTTGAATTAGGCTCATCTAGGTACAAGAACTATGCACCTTGTTCCTAACTCATCATCCTAATATCTCACACACATCTAAGGTGTATCAAACACATCCAAGTCAATTTTGATGTGAGATATGGGTTTAGGTTATCTTAGGCTAAGGTCTCATGCATTTTTCTAAATAACAATTTGATCTCCATATCAAATAGTGTTTTAGTCCTTAAATCAATTTCATTGATCATAAATGTAAAAGATGATGACATGGCATATAATTGTATCATAAATGGAAACATGTGCCAATGTCATGATGTCATGGCATAAAGTATGAAACTTAAATAAAGCATGACATTTAACTAACCTAAGCATTATCATGACATTTTAAATGATCATAAAATAAATATGATGTCATGACATGGCATATGACAAACAATATATGGCAAATAGCACATAAAGGTATAGAAAATACCTAATTCTAGCCTTAGTTGCCATTTTTGATAATTTTGATCATTTTGCCATAGGTTCTATATTCCTAAGAGTAATAGACCTAAAATCATATACCAAAGATTTTTGGTTAATTGTGTGCCAATTAGATTGACTCTAGAAAACTCCTCAAATTTGATTGGCACATTCTAATCACCTTAGGAATAATTCTTAATTTCATTTTCAAGGCTTGATTATACCTTGAAAAATCCTAAAGTGCCACCTTTTGCCATGATTAGGTTAACTACCTATTCAAGTAAGGTTGGCACACCCTAACTAATCTAGCGTGATGAAATCACGCTCCTAGGAACCCAATACCTATTGGAGCTCATTGGGTTCACTAAATATTCACTAGGGATGACTTCCCTAGCAACCCTCCTAATGACCCTCCTAGGCTTTAAAGCCTTGATCATTTGGGACTCATCAAGATCCACTCTAGGGGTGACTCCCCTTGTGACCTTGGTGATGGTCTTCCTAGTCCTAGGTTTTGTTCCATAATCGAATGGAACGTCATGGTAAGTGGGCTTGACCACTTGGGACTTAGGTTTGTGACCCAAACCTTTCTTGTCCTTGGACATTGGTTTTTGACCCTTAAACCCTAGAGATGACATCTCCAAGTTCTTAAGAGCCTTTTCCAAAGTATCAAGTCTTGACCTCAAGACTTGATTCTCCTTCTCTAATACCTCAATTTTTAATTTTTCATTTTTCTTTGAGGTATTCCTAGGCATGTGTCTAGTTGATTTGGGATTCCTACCTAGGTTTTCCTTAGCCTTAGATGGGTTAATTCTAGGGTTAGCTTTCCTAGTGTTATCCTTATCTAGGCTCACATGTTTGGCACCTAAGCATGTATATTGATTCCTATAATTAACATGCTTATCATTCTTGACAATAGCAATAAGGCTACTAGCATGCATCCTACTAGAATTGCAAGAATGTGCCTTAGAGATTACCTTTGGGTTTGCCCTAGCTCCCCCTATACATGTGCTCGATCTCTTGTCCTTGTGAGATTGCCTCCCCCTCGGACATTGACTCGTATAGTGTCCCCTTCGCTTGCATTGGAAGCACACCACGTGCTCCTTGCCCTTGCGTGTTGGGACTCCGGCTTCCTTGACCTTTGGCACCGGTGGAGTCTTTCTAATCCTCCTTGGACACTTACTCTTGTAATGTCCATACTCCCTACACTCAAAGCACATTATGTGTAATTTATTTGAAATTGAAATGCTTGAGTTCCCTAGGGTTGAGGATGGATGAAGACTTTCTTCTTCATCCCTTCCGGAGGTAGAAGCTTCTTCCTCTTGCTCCATTCTTGAAGAAGAACTCTCCTCCTCTTCTTCCTTAGATGTTGAGTAGCCCTCAACTTCTAATTCCTCTCCTCCATGATGTGAGCTCCTTGGCTCACTTGACTCCTCTTCATGGCTTGAAGTGGAGTTCCCCTCATGGAACTTAGCCAAGTTGTTCCACAACTCCTTGGCATTATTGTATCCACCTATCTTACATAGAATATCATTAGGTAAAGAAAATTCAAAAATTTTCAATACCTCATCGTTGACTAGGGATTGGTGGACTTGTTCCTTGGTCCACTCCTTCTTCTCTAGGGTTTCTCCTTTCTTGTCCATCGGAGGCTTAAAATCTAATTGAACACAACTCCAATTTTCAAGGTTAGTCATAAGAAAATACCTCATTCTTACCTTCCAAAACGCGAAGTCGTCGCGATCGTAGAAGGGTGGAATTGTGATGTCTTCTCCGAGTTGATCCATCTCTAGCTTGTGCTCCCTCGGTTGTTAATCCGGCGAAGAGCGACCTTGCTCTGATACCACTTGTTAGGATCGATGGTCGCGGCTAGAGAGGGGGGGTGTGAATAGCCGCCCCAAATTCTTTCGTTTCTTCCTACGATTAGGGTTAGTGCAGCGGAAATAAACAATAGAAACGATAAAGGAGAAGCAAACCTCAACACGAAGATGTAACGAGGTTCGGAGATGATACTCCTACTCCTCGGCGTGTCCGTAAGGTGGACAAAGCCTATCAATCCGTCGGTGGATGAGTCCCCGGAAAACCGGCTAATAAGAACACTCCTTCTGGGTGGAGAAACCTCGCCACAGAAACTTCTTGCAACAGCAAGAAAGGTGTACAAAAATACAGCACAAAATAGAAGACAATATGAATGTACAAAACAAAGCTTGCCTACTATTCTTGTCGACTGGAATCCGAAGCAGCAACTTCAGGAAACTCACAGCAGCAGCTGATTAGTCGAGGAAAGCTCACCCCAAAGCTTCAAGGAGGAGCGAGCTCAGCAAAGCTCAAATCACAGCAGTGAAGAAGAAGAAGCAGAAGCTTCGGAGAAGAAGAAGAACTGTAGAAAGCCCTCGATCTCCTTTTATAACCTGCGCAAAGAAGACAGCGAAGAAGACGGAGATAGCCGTTGTCACTCACAACGGCTATACCTGGACCGATCAGGCTCCACCCTGATCGGTCCAGGGTGCTGCTGATCGGTCATGGGGACCGATCAGGCTCTATGCTGATCGGTCCCTAGACCGATCAGAACACTTACAGAGAGTTGCCCAACTCTCTGTGCGTACCCTGATCGGTCCCGGGGACCGATCAGAGCTCCCTCTGATCGGTCCAGGGACCGATCAGCACCCTTTTCTCCCGAACTTCTTGCCTTCTGATCGTTGTTTCCTGATCGGTCTGCAGACCGATCAGATAACACTCAGTAGGCTACTGTTTGGTTACTGATCGGTCACCAGACCGATCCAGATACCCAGTGTATCACTGGATCGATCCACTGATCGATCCAGAGCTTGGTTTTTGCCCAAACCAAGTCCCAAGCCTTCCAAACCAACATCCGGTCAACCTTGACCTGTTGGTACATCATGCTTAGCATCCGGTCACTCCCTTGACCTGCTAAGACTCCCCACCAAGTGTCCGGTCAATCCCTTTGACCCACTTGACCTTCTCAACACCAGATGTCCGATCATCCTTAATCCATCTAGATTTTTCCTTGCCCGGCTTCACTCACCAGGACTTTTCCAACTGCCTGGGTTCACTCACCAGGACTTTCCCACTGCCTGACTTCACTCACCAGGATTTTCTCCAACTGCCTGGCTTCACTCACCAGGACTTTCACTTTCACCTAGCTTCACTCACTAGGATTTTCACCTGGCTTCACTCACCAGGATTTCCTGACTGCCTGGCTTCACTCACCAGGACTTCCTGACTGCCTGGCTTTACTCACCAGGACTTTCCGAACTGCCTAACATCCCAGTTAGGACTTCCCAGTCAAGTATCCGGTCAACCTTGACCTACTTGACTCTTCTTCATTCAACCTGATCAGACCCTGATCAGTATCTCTCCGCATGGACAACTGCACCTGCATTGTCCATGTCTACATATCTTTCTGTATTGTCAAACATCGAAACCATGACCAAGGTTTACGCTTGGTCAACTAGGTCAACCTTGACCTACTAGAAATTGCACCAACAGGAGCGACATCGATATTCTTGATAGAGTGAGACCACGAAGTGCATGGCCATGCCCAAATGAGTCAATATGAGATATTGAGCTCATTTGATTTAGTGAGTCTACTTGGAGTTCAAGATTTAGATTGATTAGAGGATGACACGGTCTATGCCTCACATTGATCAATCTAGATGTCTTGGATAGAAGGACACTTGTCATATATTGTGAGGAGTCACAATTAGTAGTCACAAGGTGATGTTGGATCTCAACATTCTTGTAACTTGGGTAGTAATGATGTGTTGCTAGATACCGCTCATTACTTATGCTCCTAAATGGGTTTAGGGGCATTGCCAATGTTACAAGAACCTATAGGGTCACACACTAAGGACAATTAGATGGAGATTAGGTTCATATGATGAACCAAGAGGATTAGATTCATTTGATGAATCAAATTGGATTAAGAGTAATCCTAATTGGGCTAATTGAGTTGGACTCAAGTTGATTCATGTGTTCAATGAGTCTAATTTAGATTATGATTCATTAAATCAATTTAATTAAATAAATTAGATTCATTATATTAAATTGGCTTGAATTAAATGGTTGGATTAGATCAACCATGAGAGAGATTAAGTCAAGTTTGACTTGACTTGAGATGAAGAGGAAGAGTCAAGTTTGACTTCACTTTATGCCACCTCATTGGTGAGTTGACATTGATTGGGCCAATGATGATGCTCCACATCATCATGGTTACTTAAGTAGGATGCCACCTCATGGGAGTTGCCAAGAGTTGTGACTCTTGGCATCCCATGGAGGTTACAAACCACATAAGTGTGGCCGACCACTTTATGGGAGTGTATGAGTTTCATTTTGGCAAGTGTAACTCTCATCTTCTTCCTCAAGCTCTCTTCTTTCTCTCCCTCTTCTCTTGGCCGAACACCATAGGTGCTAGCACACCTTTGTTTGGTCCCCTCCACCTAATTTTGTTCGCGTGGATACTTCTAGAGGGTTGTCTACTTTGACAATCTTGAGATCCGGCAAACCGTTGGACTAGCAAGATAGTGAAGGGCATCGCATCGAGGGTAACGCTCTTATCTAGTGTAGATCTAGACTTTAGAAACTCATACTCGTATTTTGTTTTATTTTTCTTCGCACGGATCCGGTGGCGGGGGGTTTCGGGGTTTCCGCGACGCGAAAAAGCGATTTTCGCGGCCCGAAAAACCCAACAGTGGTATCAGAGCCACGTGCGAAGACTTGTACGAGTTCAGTTTGATTTTTATGAAAAATATAGCTTCTGTGATTTTCTGTAAATTTAAGTTTTATGGTTTTTACGAGTAATTTTCTCGTAGAAACGAAGCACAAGTGTTTATACGCTTGTAGGCTTCGACTACCGAGAAGTTTTTTCCGAAACGGCAAGGTTTCGCCCTAAAATTTTTTGGGACAGCGGACTAAGGCGCTGTAGGATCGCTTAGGGACACTCACGATGGTTAGATCACGGGTAGGGGCACTGCCCTAGCCCCGCAAGGGGATTCGTTCCGCGATTGCGCCCGAAAACCGCTAAACGGGACCGCCGAGAATTTTTACTCGTAAAAATTGTAAAATTTAGTATTAAAATTATAGAAAATTATGGAAATTACATAATTTAGAATTATGTATAATTTGTGATAGTCATGGCCCAAAAAGACCCAATCTGATTGGATTTGTGTTGCAATTCATATTACGGTCTGCGCGCTGTCATTTGTGTTCTGCGTGTTGTACATTTGATTCGCGACCTGCGCGTCGTTCCTTTCTCTATTTTATATTGTTGTTGTAAATTAGTTTAGACTCGAATGTAACTCGAGTTTCAAAATTGTAATGTACAAAATTGGAGTCGTGGAAGGTCCACTCGAGATGGAGTTACGAGGAGGGCACGAGCAACACAAGGTGGTCTAAGGGAGGAGCTTGAGAAGTTGTTGACCCTAGGTTGACCATCCGATCTTCTCATTGGCTTGAGAAGATCGTAGTAGGGCCATGACTAATCACAAATAGTATAATTAATTGCTTGTGTGTGTGTATTTGATGCATGCTAGTAAAGTAGTTAATTAGCGCCTTAATTATTTGATTCGATCAATCGCGTATATGATACATCTCGACGATTAGATTAGATCTAAGTCACGCACATGTTGCACCTTCTCTACGATTAGATTAGATCTAAATCGAGTATATGATACACATCGTCGATTAGATTAGATCTAAATTGCGTCAACTCTAAAATGCCTACCATGTCGTGATACCTATCACTACCTCAATCACATGTGTTGTTGAATCTGCCAAAGCAGAGCAACACATATTATCTTGGTAGGGTACGGAGGGACAATCTTAGTCCCGCCTATCAACGCATGGGTGAGTACAACTCAATTAGATTGAGTAACTAGTTAACTCAGTTGGATCGAGTAAAACTATAAGCATATTTCCAACGGTTGGAATATAGGACATAATCACATTTATATTAATTCTTGGGTGTATTAGCCAAAGCTAACTCAAGTTTTAATATAATTGCGGATAATGATCCTATAAACAAGAGTCGCATAGAGATGTAATTGGTAAATCGTTACCTACCAATCATACTAAATCTTGGGCGTATTAGCCAAAGCTAACTCAAGGGTTAGTATGATGTGGATCTTGTCCCACATGAATTATAGAATTTAGTGGGAGCATCATTTAGTTAAAGGCCTAATTAAATGATTTAAAAGAATAGGATATTTATTTTCTACATTTTTCTGTTGTAGATAACCATGACGTCGAATACGAACTCTTTCTCCCTGCGTTCTGTCCTTGAAAAGGACAAGCTCAACGGAGCAAATTTCCTGGACTGGTACAGGAACCTGAGAATAGTTCTCACCCAAGAACGTAAACTGTACGTTCTGGAGCAGCCCATTCCGGAGGCTCCTCCTGCCACTGCCACGCGAGCTGACCGAGATGCTTACAAGAAGCATCAAGATGACGCATTAGATGTATCCTATCTTATGCTCGCGACCATGAACTCTGAGCTTCAGAAGCAACACGAGTTAATGGGCGCTTATGATATGGTTGAACATCTTCGTCAACTGTATCAAGGACAAGCAGGGCACTGGAAGAGGAACTGCATAGGATACCTGGAAGATCTTAAGAAGAAGAGAAATAAGATTTCTACTTCAGGTATAAATATTATAGAAGTCAACCTCTCTATTTCTTCATCGTGGGTATTAGATACCGTATGTGCTTCTCACATTTGTACTAATGTACAAGCGTTGAGAAATAGCAGAGCATTGACGAAGGGCGAGATAGACCTACGAGTAGGCAATGGAGCACGGGTTGCTGCTGTTGCTGTAGGAACTTACTATCTATCTCTACCCTCTGGGCTTGTACTATAATTAGATGAATGTTGTTATGTGCCTGCCTTGACTAAGAACATTATATCAATTTCTTGTTTGGACAAGAAAGGGTTTTCATTTATTATAAAGAACAAATGTTGTTTAGTTTATTTAAATGAAATGTTCTATTGTAGTGCACCTCTGACAAACGGACTCTATATTCTAGACCTTGAAAGCCCTATCTATAACATAAATACCAAAAGGTTCAAGTCAAATGACATGAACCAAACCTATCTCTGGCACTGTCGCTTAGGTCATATAAATGACAAGTGCTTATCCCAGCTCCATAAGGATAGTTTGCTGGACTCATTTGATTTTGAATCTTATGAGACGTGCGAGTCATGCCTACTAGGCAAGATGACCAAGACTCCCTTTAGTGGGCACAGTGAGAGAGTGACTGACTTGTTAGGTCTTATACATAGTGATGTATGTGGCCCTTTCAATGTCGCTGCTAGAGGCAGTTATAGGTACTTCATCACATTTACTGATGACTTTAGTAGATATGGTTATGTGTACTTGATGACACATAAGTCTGAATCCTTTGAAAAGTTCAAAGAATTCAAGAATGAAGTACAGAACCAGCTTGGCAAGAGTATTAAGATACTTCGATCAGATCGAGGTGGAGAATACCTTAGCCATGAGTTTCGTGACTACCTAGCTGAGTGTGGGATTCTATCCTAACTCACTCCTCCTGGAACACCACAGTGGAATAGTGTATCCGAAAGGAGGAATCGTACCCTATTAGATATGGTACGATCTATGATGAGTCACACAGATCTTTCGACATTTCTTTGGGGCTATGCTCTAGATATGGCAGCTTTTATACTCAACCGAGTTCCATCCAAGGCCGTGATAAAGACACCATATAGGATATGGACTAGGAGAGATGTCCAGGTGTCTTTCATGAGGATTTGGGGTTGTGAGGCTTACGTTCGACGTCAAGTCTCAGACAAGTTAGGATCCAAATCCGAAAAGTGCTACTTTATTGGATATCTCAAGGAAACGAAGGGATATTACTTCTACATTCCCAATCAACACAAGATAGTTGTGGCAAAGACTGGGGCCTTTCTAGAAAGGGACTTTGTTTCTAGAAAGACTAGTGGGAGTACGTTCGATCTTGAAGAAGTTCAAGATACGGACAATAGTACTGAAGCCTCGATGGAAGTTGAACTGGAACCACAAAGTGTTGTGGATGATGTTGTTCCACAAGGAGTTGAGGAACAACAACCAGTTCAAGTAGACATACCTCTTCGCAGGTCTGATAGGGTACATCGTCAGCCTGAGAGATACTCATTTCTCTTGTCTGACCATGATGACGTTGTGCTCATAGAGGATCAGCCTACCACCTATCAGGAAGCTGTGATGAGACCAGATTCCGAGAAATGGCTAGAGGCCATGAGATCCGAAATGGAATCCATGTACACCAACCAAGTATGGACTTTGGTTGATCCACCTGAAGGGGTAAAATCCATTGGGTGTAAGTGGGTCTTTAAGAGAAAGACTGACATGGATAGACTTATCTATAAGGGTCGCTTGGTAGCTAAAGGTTTCAAGCAGATTCATGGTATTGACTATGATGAAACCTTTTCTCCAGTGGTGATGTTTAAGTCTATTCGGATCATGCTTGCTATTGCAGCATACCATGACTATGAGATATAGCAGATGGATATCAAAATCACGTTTCTAAATGGAAACCTGCTCGAGGATGTACATGTACATGACACAACCTGAGGGTTTTGTAGATCCACAGCATACTAGCAGAGTATGCAAGCTGCATAGGTCCATTTATGGACTAAAGCAAGCTTCTCGGAGCTGGAATCTTCGATTCGATGATGCAATCAAACAGTTTGGTTTCATCAAGAATGAAGATGAACCTTGTGTCTACAAGAATGTTGTAGGGGATATAGTTGTCTTCCTCATATTGTATATGGATGACATACTACTCATTGGGAAGGGCATCCCTTTGCTACAGTATGTCAAGACTTGGCTAGGGACTTGTTTCTCAATGAAGGACTTAGGTGAAGCATCTCGCATTCTTGCCATACAGATCTATAGAGATAGATCTAAGAGATTGCTTGGCCTAAGTCAGAGTACATATGTTGACAAGGTACTCCTTCAGTTTGCCATGCAGAACTCCAAGAAGGGATTTCTGCCGATGTCACATGGCGTGAGTCTTTCGAAGACTCAAGGTCACTCTTCTAGAGAGGAGAGAGACCATATGGATCAGATCCCTTATGCCTCAGCCATAGGATCTATCATGTACGCCATGCTATGTACTCGTCCTGATGTCTCGTATGCTTTGAGCATGACGAGTAGATACCAGTCAGATCCAGGTGAAAGTCACTGGATAGCGGTCAAGAATATTTTTAAGTACTTAAGAAGGACTAAAGAATATTTCTTGATATATGGAGGCAATGACGAGCTAGCTGTAAAGGGTTACAGTGATGCTAGCTTCCAGACCGACCAGGATGATTATCGATCGCAGTCAGGGTTCGTATTTTACATTAATGGTGGTGCTGTGAGCTGGAAAAGTTCGAAGCAGGACACATTCACTGATTCTACAACAGAGGCCGAGTGCATTGCTGCATCAGAGGCAGCAAAGGAGACAGTTTGGATCCGCAAGTTCATCACTGAACTTGGGGTGGTTCCCAGTATCGCTGACCCTATTGAGCTCTATTGTGACAACAATGGAGCTATAGCACAAGCGAAGGAACCTCGCTCACACCAGTGGACCAAACACATACTACGGCGCTTCCATCTCATTCGAGAGATTATCGAGAGAGGAGATGTGAAAATATGCAGAGTACTTACAGAGGCTAACATCGCAGATCCCTTGACCAAGGCTTTGGCACAGAGGAAGCATGATGGTCACACTAGGTCATTGGGGCTTAAAGCCTACACTAATTGGCACTAGTGCTAGTGGGAGATTGTTAGTTAGAGCCCCAGAGCCAATCATTTGATGATTGTATTATGGACTTATCGTATCATATTCTTATATATAAATAAAGGCATTTGTTTTTGGTTATTATACTTACTTGTATTGGTGCCAGATAAACTAAGTATAATAGCGTCCTTGAGTAGAAGGTTCTCACCTATATCAATCGGTTAGTTGAACCGATAGTGAGATGATATAGGGAACACTACTCTTAATCATTCTTAGTCGAGTATTAACATTCAGGGACAATGTTAATGCAATACGACTAGCATGTAGGTCAACTCGATGACTTGATCTCACAAGTCATGGATATAGAGATATCAAGTTGACACATGGGTATGCATTGGAGAATGTATACTGAAATGACCCGCCATGAGAAAGTATCATGGATCGTTATATGAGTGTCATATACTTTCTCATGTGGCTATTAGTATGACTACTAGTCCTTAGACCTGAAGTCACCATGGATCCCTACATAAGGAGTTATGTACTTTGGTTTTGTCAAACGTCACCCGTAACTGGGTGTAATATAAAGGCGATTACTGGGTATGTAACGAATTATGCAGAGGGATGTGAGTGATGTAGATGGGATCTATCCCTCCAATATGACGGGAGCGACATCGATATTCTTGATAGAGTGAGACCACGAAGTGCATGGCCATGCCCAAATGAGTCAATATGAGATATTGAGCTCATTTGATTTAGTGAGTCTACTTAGAGTTCAAGATTTAGATTTATTAGAGGATGACACGGTCTATGCCTCACATTGATCAATCTAGATGTCTTGGATAGAAGGACACTTGTCATATATTGTGAGAAGTCACAATTAGTAGTCACAAGGTGATGTTGGATCTCAACATTCTTGTAACTTGGGTAGTAATGATGTGTTGCTAGATACCGCTCATTACTTATGCTCCTAAATGGGTTTAGGGGAATTGCCAACGTTACAAGAACCTATAGGGTCACACACTAAGGACAATTAGATGGAGATTAGGTTCATATGATGAACCAAGAGGATTAGATTCATTTGATGAATCAAATTGGATTAAGAGTAATCCTAATTGGGCTAATTGAGTTGGACTCAAGTTGATTCATGTGTTCAATGAGTCTAATTTAGATTATGATTCATTGAATCAATTTAATTAAATGAATTAGATTCATTATATTAAATTGGCTTGAATTAAATGGTTGGATTAGATCAACCATAAAAGAGATTAAGTCAAGTTTAACTTGACTTGAGAGGAAGAGGAAGAGTCAAGTTTGACTTGACTTTATGTCACCTCATTGGTGAGTTGGCATTGATTGGGCCAATGATGATGCTCCACATCATCATGGTTGCTTAAGTAGGATGCCACCTCATGGGAGTTGCCAAGAGTTGTGACTCTTGGCATCCCATGGAGGTTACAAACCACATAAGTGTGGCCGACCACTTTATGGGAGTGTATGAGTTTCATTTTTGCATGTGTAACTCTCATCTTCTTCCTCAAGCTCTCTTCTTGCTCTCCCTCTTCTCTTGGTCGAACACCATAGGTGCTAGCACACCTTTGTTTGGTCCCCTCCACCTAATTTTGTTCGTGTGGATACTTCTACAGGGTTGTCTACTTTGACAATCTTGAGATCCGGCAAACCGTTGGACTAGCGGGATAGCGAAAGGCATCGCATCGAGGGTAACACTCTTATCTAGTGTAGATCTAGACTTTAGAAACTCGTACTCGTATTTTTTTTATTTTTCTTCGCACGGATCCAGTGGCAGGGGGTTTCGGGGTTTCCGTGACGCGAAAAAGCGGTTTTCGCTGTCCGAAAAACCCAACAAGTAATAGATAGAAAAAAATCAAATTTATATGCCTGAATGTTAGCATGTTCACATGTTTTGTTATATGATTAAGTTTTAATAAAAAAAAAAAAGAATTCTTCTGCTGCAATAATTTCATATGCATGTATGTATGTTCACGTAGCGCCACCCTTGCCATCAGTAGGGGAAGGGCGGGCGTTACAACCTCCTTGATTTTAAATCTCCTCTAAGGGGCCCATCTTAAACACTGTATCACAAGCCTCCCCTTCAAATCTAGTCGAAGGAGACTACAAGTCCGACTGACTAGACTCTGATGTCTATCTAAGTCTCTTATCCTTTCATCAGGCGTTTTTATGTTGTATCATTGTTCATCTAGAATAAATATTATACTTACCCATTCTTATCTATGATATTCTTGTTGTCCGGTCAGCTAGTCCAGCGTCGCCGAGTGGCTTAGTCGGATGAAATACGCCGGTCGGACATTCACTTATAAAATTTGCTCGGATTAAGCTGAAGTCATCTTGATTTCTTGGAAATTGAGTAAATCACCTACCATTAATGTAAAGCATGTTGAGCACAACTTTTCATCAAAGGCTTGCTTATTGCCTCCCATCTATCATTAATGCATCTGTATTATACTAACATATGTCGTACACCTGCACAGGAGAATATCTGATGTGATAGGTAATTGTTGTGATTTAATGTGACAACTACCTCGTCAAATTTGACAGTACAGATTAAATCTCCCCCTTTTAATCTTTGGATCGGACAACTTCCAATAACTATCATAGGGTTTTTAAAGTCTTCATTCTTTGATGCACTATAATGCCTTCTCTCCTCCTCTTCATCTTCTTCCCCTTCATCTTCTGCTTGTCGCTGGCGATTAGTATTCAGTAAGTTTTACTTTTCTTCTTTTCTTCGATCTTCGATATTCTCTCTCGATGGCTTCTTCGCCCGCTCCTCCTCCTTCCATCCCTAGACTCTGGTATACCTCCACTTCATCCTTCTACAATGGGGATGAAGTGGATCAATTGAAACTTACGTATTCTATCCCTCCCGATTATCAAATAGTTATTCCTTCCACCTACGATCATCCCCACACGCCTCTAGCTGACTTCCTTATTTTTTTTTAAAGATCAACTCTATATCGGCCTTCATTTTCTTTTACACCCATTTTCTCTAAAGTTTGTACTTACTTTCACATTCCCTTACAACAGTTAGCAGCCAACTCCTTTAGGATACTATGCAAGGTTGTAGTGTTGTTTCATTTGTATAGAATTCTCCTACATCCCTATGTTTTTAACTACTTCTATCATCCAGAAAAATCTGGCCCAGGCATTTTTCTTTTCTAAGCCCGAGTGGGCATTGTATACTTCAAAAAAATGTCCTCTTCTAACAAGGGCTGGAAATCTTATTATTTTTACCTTTGACTCCCCGACCCGGTGGTCTTCCTGACCGGTTGCCAAATGGAGTTGCCCCCTCCCGAGTTGGGTAAATATCGATGGTGGCCAATCTACATCAAATCCGCTGCCTAGTTGAACAGCTTGAAGTATCACATTCACAAGTTCCTTATCGAGGGTGTTTTGTATATGTTTGGGCTGAGTCCCGTCCTCGCTTAGCTACCCGACCCTTTTGGTGAGAAATCCTCCCATCTGTTGCTTTTGAGTCTAACTGATTTCCTTTTCTTTTTTATAGCTAAAGTAATATGGAAAACCTTGCTGAGTTAGTCCACTAAACTGACCAATGAAGAGCTTGAAGTTTGTGGTGCCGCCAAGCTAGAGAGCCATGGTCTTCTGCCGGTCGGACCATTAGAAGGGTCGATTGGTGAAGAAGGGGTGAGTTAAGTAGTGGGGAGTGACGTAGACGTTAATACTGAGGAGATTGTTGGTGCGGGAAGCATCCGACGATCAAACCCGAGTTTTGACAATGGCAAAGGATTCAAAGTTAAGGGGTTTTGTGATCTGACAGCTTTGTTGAGTGTTTCAGGAAAGTCCTAACTGCGATTAGGCAGGTGAAAACCCTAGGGGGTGGTAACCCTAGGTCCTAGGGGGTGGTAACCCTAGGTGGAGAAAAGTCCTAGCTGCGGTTAGGCAAAGGGAAAACCCTAGGGGGCGGTAACCCTAGGTCATAGGGGGTGGTAACCCTATGCGGAAAGTCTTGGCGGTCGGGGGCTTGGGCAAAAGTCCTAGGGGTGGTAACCCTAGGTGGAAAGTCCAGTGTCGCGAACGGTGAAAGACTGGACTAGCCGGAAGCGGATGTCCAGCAGAAAGTCCGGAAGCGTCGAGTCTTGAGCAAAAGTCCGGTCGATCTGGAGGATCGCACTGGTAAATCTCCGAGTGGAGTAGGTGAGGCGTGTTCCCGGTAGAGGAGCAGTAGGCGTCAGGTCGACCTAGGGTTTCCAAGGGAAAGTCGGACCCGGACAGTTCGAATCTTGTCAAAACTTTCATTATTATCATTCATTATGTTTATGTGCTAACTTTGTTTTGCGGTATGTGTTTGGGACTAACACATTTTGCGAGAACAAAGGAGCAAGTTACAACTCGGATGAACAGTGTCGAAGGCGCCTCCATGGAGCTTGGGGCGCCTCGGGTGCAAAACCTGAAAGGTTGGAGGCGCCTTAGATGAAGTTCAAGGCGCATTGGGTCGAAGGTTGAAGGCGCCTTGGGTAGGCTGAAGGTGCCTTGAACTGGATGAAGTTCGACCAAGTCTGTGCTGATCTCCGCGGGTGACTCGGCCTGTTTAAGGCGCCTTGAACACCCTTTATAAGGGGTCTCGAGCAGCAGCACCAGTATAACGAACTCCAAGTAATCCTTACGCTACAAGCTGCTCTAGAAACACCCAGAAATGCTGTTACAAGTCCCCGACAACCCGGAGCTTCAGATTCTGCTACTTTATTGTTGTCGGTATAATTTGTTTTAGTTCTTTCAATTGTAATATCTTATTGTACATTTTATGAGCTTATAGTTGTTGCCCACGGAAAGCGATCAAGGATCGCGGGCCTTCGAGTAGGAGTCGCCTTAGGCTCCGAACGAAGTAAAACTTCTTGTGTCCCTCTGTGATTGCATTCGTTATTTCCGCTGCGTATATTTACTTTGATAGTTTTCCGATTCCGATACGATCAAAATAGCCACGAGCGCTATTCACCCCCCCCCCCTCTAGCGCGTCTCGTTCCAACAATTGGTATCAGAGCGGGGTCGTCTTGAATCAGTGCAACCACTATTCAAGATAATTTTCTTTTCGTGGTTTTGTTCGGATTCAATTAGAATTTAGCCTCATAGCTATATTCTAATTTCTTTTTACGAATCGATTTTTTGCCCGAAGTTGGTGCAACACCACTCGAGCTCGTAATTATTACTATCTTTATTTCTCTCCCGCACTAATAATCCAAGACTAAGTCTTGGAACAAGTTTTATTGTGTTTATTTTGCGAGATCGTCTTTTTAAAATGGCCCATCAAGAAGGCTACAACACTGCTCGCCCATCGCTCTTCTCCGGAGATGATTTCGGAGATTGGAAGGGTCAGATGGAGGCGTATCTCCATATTCACTTTGAAGTCTGGATGATCGTCAAAACCGGGCTTCAACTGCCAACTGACGGCGCCGGCAAGCCACTACCATACGAGAACTGGGACGCGAACCTTATCAAAAAGGTAGAAGCAAACGCAAAAGCAACGTATACACTTCAGTGTGGCTTAACGAATAAGGAGCTGAATCGCGCCGGCCAATTCTCAAGTGCCAAGGAGCTGTGGGAGAATCTGATTGACCTACACGAAGGTATTCCTGATACGAAAATAGGTAAGCATGTTTTAATAAATAAATTATTCGAGCAGACTAATACTATTGCGGCCGAGGAAGGTGTTGCGTTATTTGCAGGAACAAGCAAGACGAAGAAAGCACTGAAGGCAACATGGTCCGAGTCATCAGATGAATCCGAACCGGACGAAGAAGAGCAAGCGAGCCTTCTAGCTCTACTGGTACTAGCGAACATTATCGACACCGAGTCTGAGTTCGAATCCGAAACGGAGAGCGAGTCAGAAACAGAGTCCGAGCGAAGCCACGAATCCGCATTCGTTTCCGAAGGACCTAACCCCACTGTAAGTGCCTCACTCGCCGAAACTCAATTAGACGATTTAAAAAATATAGTCCCTTACTTGCTAAAAAAGTTGGCTAAATCCAATGTCCGAGTTAAGTCGCTCCAAAAGGAGGTAACAACCCTTAAGGAAGCGACTGACTCGAGTTCTTTAACTGAGCCGGCTCAAATTGGAAGTTCAACTCAAGTCCAACAACTTGAGGAAGAAAATTCCAATTTGAAAGCTCAAATTAAAGAACTCAAGGACACGTTGGAACGGTTCACCTTGGGCTCCAAGAATCTCGATCTGATTCTTGGAAAACAGCGAGCCATCTACAACAAAACTGGACTTGGATTTAAAACTAAAATAAAATACAAATCATATTTATCGCTAGTTAATAGAAATAATAGAAAAATTGTCCAAGCATGGGTGCCAAAATCCAACTTGGTTAATCAAGTTGGAACTGGTCACTATTGGGTCCCCAAAGATCAAGTCTATTATCTTGATAGACCGTATCGAGGCTATGATCCAGGGGGAGCTAATAGAAAAACAATATTAAGAACATAATTCAAATAAAATTCAATTAAAAATTTGAAATCAAATTCGAAATTCTAAATTCGAAATTCTAAATCAAAAATTCAAATTCAAAATTCAAATTTAATTTAAATTCGAAAATCTAAATTCTAAATTCAAAAATAGATGGTGGATCCAAACTAGCTAGCACCTCCAACTGAACTACCCGACAGGGTAACTGAACCTAATTTACCCGAAATGGGTAAAACAAGAGTAGATTACCCGGCAGGGTAATTAAGGATAGTTTAAAAAGGGCTGAGTTTAACTTTAACCACAGTACCGGTGAAGTTTTTGGATGATAGTACGTTAGGGAAACTTGGGCATCGCATGTCTAGGAAGATATGGCTTCGACCTGGTGCATTTGGCCAAGTGGAACTGACCGAAGCTACCCTTAAATGGATCCTAACTAGTTAGACCAGGGTTTAGTATTAAGTTTAATGGGTAGGACTATTTGGGAAACCTCGAAGGCATGGTTACTTTAATGAGTTCCTTGTGACTCACCATAGCCCAGAAGTTTATCCAAAGAATGCTTACTTGTTGAACCCAAAGCTAAACCTGAATCTAACACAAAGTTAAATCTTACCCCAAAATTCAACCATAATTCATCTCACAACAATTATAGGGTTCCCTGATTGACAATTTAGATCGAGTGAGATGACTAAGGAATTAAAAGTTCAAATTCAAAATTAAATTCGTAATTAATATCATGTTTTTTAATGAAATCAATTTAAAATTTATTTGAAAAACCATTTTAAAAATCATTTCAAAATCTTTTAAAATTTATTTGTAAATTCTTTTAAAATTTATTTGAAAAATCTTTTTAAAAATCATTTCAAAATCTTTTAAAATTTATTTGTAAATTCTTTTAAAATTTATTTCAAAAATCTTTCAAAATCATTTCAAAATCTTTTAAAATTTATTTGTAAATTCTTTTAAAATTTATTTCAAAAATCTTTCAAAATCATTTTAAAATTATTTCAAAATCTTTTAAAAATCTATTTCAAAAATCTTTCAAAATTATTTCAAAATCTTTTAAAAATCTATTTCAAAAATCTTTCAAAATTATTTCAAAATCTTTTAAAATTTATTTGTAAATTCTTTTAAAATTTATTTCAAAAATCTTTCAAAATCATTTCAAAATCTTTTAAAATTTATTTGTAAATTCTTTTAAAATTTATTTCAAAAATCTTTCAAAATCATTTCAAAATCTTTTAAAATTTATTTGTAAATTCTTTTAAAATTTATTTCAAAAATCTTTCAAAATCATTTCAAAATCATTTTAAAATCTATTTCAAAAATCTTTCAAAATCATTTTAAAATTATTTCAAAATCTTTTAAAAATCTATTTCAAAAATCTTTCAAAATTATTTCAAAATCTTTTAAAAATCTATTTCAAAAATCTTTCAAAATTATTTCAAAATCATTTTAAAATCTATTTCAAAAATCTTTCAAAATTATTTCAAAATCATTTTAAAATCTATTTCAAAAATCTTTCAATATTATTTCAAAATCTTTTAAAAATCTATTTCAAAAATCTTTCAAAATCATTTCAAAAATCTTTCAAAATCATTTTAAAATCATTTCAAAAATCTTTCAAAATCATTTTAAAATCATTTTAAAAATCGTTTCAAAATAATTTTAAAATCTTTTAAAATATTTGAAAAATCATTTCAAAATCATTTTAAAATTATTTCAAAATCTTTTAAAAATCTATTTAAAAAATCTTTCAAAATTATTTCAAAATCTATTTCAAAAATCATTCAAAATTATTTCAAAATCATTTTAAAATCTATTTCAAAAATCTTTCAAAATCATTTCAAAATCATTTTAAAATTATTTCAAAATCTTTTAAAAATCTATTTCAAAAATCTTTCAAAATTATTTCAAAATCTTTTAAAAATCTATTTCAAAAATCTTTCAAAATTATTTCAAAATCAATTTAAAATCTTTCAAAATCAATTTAAAATCTTTCAAAATCAATTTAAAATCTTTTCAAAATCATTTTAAAATCTTTTCAAAATCATTTTAAAAATCTTTCAAAATCATTTCAAAAATCTTTCAAAATCATTTTAAAATCATTTCAAAAATCTTTCAAAATCATTTTAAAATCATTTTAAAAATCTTTTCAAAATTCTTTTAAAATCCTTTCAAAATCATTTTAAAATCTTTTAAAATATTTGAAAAATCATTTCAAAATCATTTTAAAATTATTCAAAATCTTTTAAAAATTTATTTCAAAAATCTTTGAAAAATCATTTCAAAATCATTTTAAACTTAATTTCAAAAATCTTTGAAAAATCATTTCTAAATCATTTTATAATTATTTCAAAATCTTTGAAAAATCATTCCAAAATCATTTAAACTTTTTCAAAATATTAATCAATTAATTTCAGAATATTATTCAATTAATTTCAAAATATTAAAAGGGTTTTAAAATCTTTTCTTCTCAAATCTTATTATGACTGCAAATGTTAACTCCAATTAATTTTCACTATAGTCTTCAAGTTTAATATTTACTAATTTGAAATTCAAACTTATATTTTCAATAATCTTAATTGACAAAGTTTATTTTATCTGACACTTACTCATACGCCAAACATGCCTGAAAACCTAGAATGGGTGAGATGAAAAATTCAACAAAATATAAAAGACCCATTATATTTTTGGACTCTAGGACTCATTATAGGGATTCATGTTTGCATTAGTTAAGGGGGAGTGAACGGAGTCAAACTAATTATCAAGTTTCTATTGAAGAGCTTTTCAAATTTAATTAAATATCTTTTGAAAAAACTTTTCAAATAGAAATATTTAGATTTAGTATGCTTGTAATTTAGGGCTCTGATACCTAATCAAATCAAATTTAAAATTTAATTAACTTCATTCATACTTGGACTTAACGACAAACTGAATTTAACTTAACTAAACATTTAGCTACTCCCTCTTTGCTAACAAAAGACTTTAAACTAAATATCTTTCAAACTTGAGAATGTTTTTACGCTAAAATACTTAAAACTTTAGCTACATTTTCTAACTTTTACATCTTTTCAAAATCACCCTTGAAGACTCCTTCAAAAGTCAAGTTTGCAAAAGGCTTAGCTAAGTGATTTCTATAACAATGAAAATTAAAAGCTAAGTCAATGTTTCAAAAGAAAAATTCTTATTTTTTAATTTTTATTTCACTTAGCAAAAAGTTAAACAATGAAAATTAATTATAACAAAGCTAAGTGTTATAAAAGCTATTTCAAATTTTTCTAAGTATTACTAGTGTTTAAAAATTTCAGATTTTTTTAAAAAGGTGATAAATTTTCAAATCTTGTCTACTCTTATCCCTCTTTAAAAAGTTAAGCATCAAACTAACTTGCTCTTCTAAAAAATTCAAACTTCTTTCACACTGGTATATTTTGATATATGGCAAAGGGGGAGAGTAGGAAAATTCAAAAGTAGGAAAATTCAAAAAACAAAAAGGAGGGCTTTTATTAAGGGGGAGTTTAGTATTACAAAGTTAAAAGTTTCCAGCTTAACTGTGCTTGCATTTAAAGTTTACTTACTTAAGCTTGGTTAAAACTTAATGCATCTATTTGTTATCGCATGTTTTTTCTTAACTTTGAATTTCTTGTTGCCATAATCAAAAAGGGGGAGATTGTTGGTGCGGGAAGCATCCGACGATCAAACCCGAGTTTTGACAATGGCAAAGGATTCAAAGTTAAGGGGTTTTGTGATCTGACAGCTTTGTTGAGTGTTTCAGGAAAGTCCTAACTGCGGTTAGGCAGGTGAAAACCCTAGGGGGTGGTAACCCTAGGTCCTAGGGGGTGGTAACCCTAGGTGGAGAAAAGTCCTAGCTGCGGTTAGGCAAAGGGAAAACCCTAGGGGGCGGTAACCCTAGGTCATAGGGGGTGGTAACCCTATGCGGAAAGTCTTGGCAGGTCGGTGGCTTCAGGCAAAAGTCCTAGGGGTGGTAACCCTAGGTGGAAAGTCCCGTGTCGCGAACCGGTGATAGGGACTAGCCGAAGCGGATGTCCAGTGAGAAAGTCCGGGCGTCGAGTCTTGAGCAAAGTCCAATCGATCCGGAGGATCGCCGGCAATGTAAATCTCCGAGTGGAGTAGGTGAGGACGTGTTCCCGGTAGAGGGAACTGTTTCGGATGGAAATATGAAGTCAGACCTGGACAGTTCGAATGTTGTCAAAACTTTCATTATTATCATTCATTATGTTTCTGTGCTAACTTTGTTTTGCAGGGTATGTGTTTGGGACTAACACATTTTGCAGGAACAAAGGAGCAAGTTACAACTCGGATGAACAGTGTCCGAGGCGCCTCCATGGAGCTTGGAGGCGCCTCGGGTGCGAACCAGGAAAAGCCAGCGCAGAAGGTTGGAGGCGCCTTAGATGAAGTTCAAGGCGCCTTGGGTCGAAGGTTGAAGGCGCCTTGGGTAGGCTGAAGGCGCCTTGAACTGGATGAAGTTCGACCAAGTCTGTGCTGATCTCCGCGGGTGACTCGGCCTGTTTAAGGCGCCTTGAAGGGCTTCAAGGTGCCTTGAACACCCTTTATAAGGGGTCTCGAGCAGCAGCACCAGTATAACGAACTCCAAGCAATCCTTACACTACAAGCTGCTCTAGAAACACCCAGAAGTGCTGTTACAAGTCCCCGACAACCCGGAGCTTCAGATTCTGCTACTTTATTGTTGTCGGTATAATTTGATTTAGTTCTTTCAATTGTAATATCTTATTGTACATTTTACGAGCTTATAGTTGTTGCCCACGAAAAGCGATCAAGGATCGCGGGCCTTCGAGTAGGAGTCATCTTAGGCTCCGAACGAAGTAAAACTTCTTGTGTCCCTCTGTGATTGCATTCGTTATTTCCGCTGCGTATATTTACTTTGATAGTTTTACGATTTCGATACGATCAAAATAGCCACGAGCGCTATTCACCCCCCCCTCTAGCGCGTCTCGTTTCAACAGAGATGCCTCCTGAGTGCCTTTCCCTGATGCATATCGTAGTTCCTTCAGAGTCCACGACTTTCAGTTAAACCCCTGATCCACCACCAACGTCGCAAAAGGTGCCTCGTGGAGACTCCTGTCCGATCAGCGACCTCCATTCTATAAGCATCTACTATCGTGTCAACTGCGCAACCACCATTCGAGCAGGGAGAGAGCTTCACATCAGTAATTCCTAAAGTGGTGGCCAGTCGGATCTCCCCTATTTCCTCTTATTGGACTCCCTTGTTATGCGAGTTATCGGCCAACCCCCTCCTAGCTCAACCTATAGCATATCTAATGCCGCCACCAACTAAACCAATTTGACCAGTATCAATAGTGTGCTTATCCCCTCTCTTTAAGTCCAAATCCACTTCGACAGAGCCCAATGGCTAGGCAAGTAGAAGAAAATACAAGCCATCTTTAGGCTACCCACTCAGGATTTGTTGTCTACACATTCTGCCGAGTCCTTAGCTCCAGAGCACAAGATTAGAATCCAAGACCCTTGGCCCAGATTTGGACAGATGCATGGGCCTGAGCGACCGCCAAATCTCCTAAGGAGCTAGTCAACTGCTATAGTCTAGGGGCCACTAGTGTAAGTCTTTTAACACCCTTACCCTTCTTATTTATTCTTTCTAATGCTTTTTTCATTTTGGTAGTTCTGGGTTGATGACTTAGCTTAGCTTGAAATTGGCCCAACTAAGCCATGAACACAAGAAGTTGCAAGACTCGATCGACAAAGTAGGCACTTCAAATTATCAATCCAATCAGCTCTCACACGCGGTAGCCCAACTAAAGAGAGAGCTAGAGACCCAATTTGAGCAGTTACTTGGGTCCAAGCGGGCATTGAGCTTGGAGAAAGACAAAAATCATGACTAAGCCATCTAGCTTTAAAGGCTAATGACGCAGGCCCAAAACTACGAGTCGCACATCAACTCAGCTAACACAAAAAACTTAGGGCTATCGACGACTTAGTGAAGCAGACCCAAAATTATGAGTCATGCATCAACTCAGCTAATGCTAGAAAACTTAAGGCTATCAACGACTAAGATATTAAAGGCAAAGAAGCCTACACTCTAGCTAAGAAACTTGAAGAGACAGAAGTTGCTTTGCTTGTTGAACAAGTGAGCCAAACGTCTGAGCAAGATACACAAGAGCTTCAACTTGGCAAGGACCAGAGTCATTACTGAGAAGGATGTCGAGCAAAATGCTTTAAAAGTAATGCTGGAGGCCACCAAAGCTGAGTTTGCCAAGTACAAAGATGGAGAGCCTGATCGGATGGAAGTATTCAGAGTGGAGTACCTGTGCTCTCAAAGCTTTAATCAAATGTTGGCCAATCGAACAAACAAAACGTTTGGATACGACTCTGAGGCCATCAAACAAATCAAGGATGTTGACTATCTAGCCGCGGAGATCCCCAAAAATTTCATTAAACGTTAAAATATTCTGTAGATCATTCTCGAGGACGCCTTCATCGAGCTTGCATAACTTTCCTTTGAGATCTTTTTCTGATCCTGTAAAAGTTCTAACATTTTATGTTCATGTAAGAACTAAATATTTTACCTTGTTTGTATTTATGTATGTATATATCATTTTGAAACCTTCAACACCTTTATGCCTTAACATTTGTAGTGTCATTTACTTTCCATGACTTACCTAAATTTATAATAAGAATGTAGGACTTAGGCATAGGAGCAAGACCACTTATAACTCGACTGAATGACTTGAGAGTCTGGGACTTAATCGTGAGAGTATGCTCACTTATAACTCGTCCAAATAGTGCGAGAGTCTAGAACTTAGTCATGAAAACATACTCACTTATAACTCACCCTGAACGGTGAGAGAGCTTGGGACTTAGTCATGAGGAGAATGCTCACTTATAACTCACCCGAACTTCGCAAGAGTCTGAGACTTAGGTGTAAGAGCATGCTCACTTATAACTCGCCTGAATGATGAGAGAGTCTAGGACTTAGTTGTGAGAGCATGCTCACTTATAACTCGGTCGAGCGGCGCAAGAGTCTGGGACTTTGGTTGTGAAAGCATGCTCACTTATAATTTGGCCAAGTTCCGTGAGAGTTTGGGACTTTGGTCATGAGAGCACACTCACTTATAACTCGGCCGAGCAACATGAGAGTCTAGGACTTAGTCATGAAAGTATACTTATTTATAACTCGTCCGAATGACACGAGAGTCTGGGACTTAGTCATGAGAGCATGATCACTTATAACTCGCCTGAACAGCGCAAGAGTTTGAGATTTACTTGTGAGAGCATGTTCACTTATAACTCGTCCAAATAATGTGAGAGTTTGAGACTTAGTCGTGAGAGCATGCTCACTTATAACTCACCTGAACGACGTGAGAGTCTGGGACTTCGTCATGAGAGCATGCTCACTTATAACTCAACTAAGCGACATGAGAGTCTGGGACTTTGGTCGTGAGAGTATGCTCACTTATAACTCGGTTGAGCAGTGCGAGAGTCTAGGACTTTGGTCATGAGAGCACGTTCACTTATAACTCAGCTGAGTGGCGCAATAGTCTAGGACTTAGTCATGAGAGCATGCTCACTTATAATTCGCCCGAACGGTACGAGAGTCTGGGACTTAGTCGTGAGAGCATGCTCACTTATAACTCGTCTGAATGGCGTGAGAGTCTGAGACTTGGGTGTGAGAGCATGCTCATTTATAGCCCACTTGAGCTGCACGAGAGTCTGGGACTTTGGTCGTGAGAACACGCTCACTTATAACTCAACCGAGCGACACTAGAGTATAGGATTTAGTCATGAGAGCATGCTCACTTTTAACTCACCCGAACAACGTGAGAGTTTAGGACTTAGTTGTGAGAGCATGCTCACTTATAACTGACCCGAACAACGTGAGAGTTTGGGACTTAGGCATGAGAGTATTCTCACTTATAACTTGTCCAAATGGCATGAGAGTTTGAGACTTAGTCATGAGAGCATGTTCACTTATAACTTGCCCGAATAGTGTGAGAGTCTGGGACTTAGTTATGAGAGCATGCTCACTTATAACTCGACCAAGTGGCACAAGAGTATTAGACTTTAGCTGTGAGAGCCTGCTCACTTATAACTCAACCGAGTGGTGCAAGAGTCTGAGACTTTGGTCGTGAGAGGACACTCACTTATGACTCGATCGAACGACGTAAGAGTCTGGGACTTTGGTCATGAGAGCACATTCACTTATAACTTGACCGAGCGGTGTGAGAGTCTGGGACTTAGTCATTTTCCACTTGAATCTGCCTGCATTCATTAAATATAAAATTTTACAAATTACATAGATTCAATTTAACAGAACTATCATGCCCGATAGGGCTATAAATGATTTTCATTCCAAGGTTGATCCAAGTTTCTTTTGTCTGAGTCCTGCAGGTAGTAGGAACCTGAGCTAAGCTTCTGCACCAACTTGTATGGCCCATTCCAGGGTAGCTCCAACTTGCTGACATCCCCGACTAGCTTAACTCTTTTTCATACTAGGTCACCAACTTGGAAAGATCTTGGAATGACCCTTTGGTTATAGCTATGATTTATTCTTTCTTGATACACTGTTACCCGAGCAATGACCTTATCTTTGATTTCCTCCACTAAGTCCAGCTCATAAGGCGCTGATCATAATTTTCCTCGTCATATAGTTGTATCTGATCAGATTCAACTCTGACTTCAATAGGTACAACCACCTCTCCTTCATATACTAGATGAAACGGGATTATGCTCGTAGACACTCGAGGTGTAGTGCAATGAACCCATAGCACACTCGGGAGCTCATCCACCCAACTTCTTCTAAGATGGTCGAGGCGAGTTCTGAGTCCTCTAATTATTTCTTTGTTAGTGACTTCTGCCTAGCCATTACTTTGGGGATAAGTCACAGACATGAAAGCTTGTAGTATGCCATAACTCGCACACCACTCTCTGATTCCTCGTTCTTGGAATTACCTTCCATTATCAAACACTATCTTATGCGGAATGCCAAACCGGCCCATGATATTTTGCCATAGAAATTTATTGACCATTTGCTCCGTTATCTTGGCGAGTGGCTCCACTTCTACCCATTTAGAGAAATAATTCTCTGCCACAAGTAGAAATTTCCTCTGACCAGACAACATTAGGAAAGATCCTACGATGTCCATGTCCCACTGGTCAAACAAGCATGAGACGATTGATGTCTTCAAAACTACCATAGGCTGGTGCGGTATATTCCGATGTCTCTAACATGACAAACAAGTGGCGACCATCCGAGTTGCATCCACTTGTAGAGTGGGCCAAAAATATCTGGCCAATAGGATTTAACGAGCAAGTGAACGATCGCCTGGATGACTTCCACATGAGTCCTAATGAACTTCTTGTAAAATATATGGAATGTTCTTTGATCCGATACATTTGAGCATTGGTCTTGAAAAGGCTCTCTTGTATAAATTGTCTCCAATCAATGTGAATCGACCATCTCTCTTTTTTATCATACGGGCTTACTCCTGATCGACCGATAAGTTTCCTACTCGAAGGAACTCTATCAACGGACTTCACCATTTGCCCTGCATTTCTACTTCAACTAGTTGTTTAATATGAGTCACCAATAGTATTTTCTCTATCAGCTTGTTTAGTGATAAGAGGCTTAACAAACTAGCTAACTTGGCTAGCTCATTCGCATATTGATTATCTGCTCAGGGAATTTTTTGCAATATTACTTCTTAAAATCTTGACTTCAACTTTTCAAATGCTTCTATATACAATTCAACTATTCATTATTTATTACAACATTACCAGAGAGTTGCTGAATTGCTAGTTGAGAATCCGAATAAATATAAACTTGGGTAGCTCCCACATGTTTAGTTGCCTACAAACTAACTAGCAATGCTTCATACTCTACTTCATTATTGGTCCTCGGTAATTCAACCGAATAGACAACTACATTCTATCCTTACACGACGATATCATGAGGATTCCCACTCCACTACTCTGCCTAGTGGACAATCCATCCACATAGATTTTCCAAGTTTCATCTGATTCAGGATTTTGTATCTCTGTCATAAAATCAGCTAAGGCCTACACTTTAATGGTCAATCGGGGTTGATACTATATGTCATACTTGCTTAATTTCATGGTCTATTTGATCAACCTTTCGGATGCCTCTGGATTGATGAGTACTCAGCCCAGCATACTGTTAGTTAGAATAATTATAGGATGAGAAAGAAAATAGGAGCATAACCTCCGAGCAACTAAAATCAGCTCGTACGCCAATTTCTTAAGAGCAGTGTAGTGACATTCAGCATCTTTCAATAAATGACTTAAAAAATACACTGGCTGCTATTTATTGCTGTCTTGATGCACCAATGCTAACCTAACAGCTCGCTCAGTGAAAGACAAGTATATCTAGAGTGGCTCGTTGGCGATGGACTTTACGAGTACAGGTAAAAAAGATAAATAATTTTTGAGCTCCTCTAGTATCTTGCCATACTCAGCATCCCAATTAAACTTGGTAGCTCGACAAAGTATACTAAAGAACAACAGACTCCGATCGGACGATTTTGAGATGAACCAGGAAAGAGCAGTGATTAGTCTAGTTAGACGCTGTGCTTCTTTCAAATTATGAGGCGGGGACATATTTTAAAGATCTTTCACTTTCCTTGGATTTTTCAATTCCCCTCTCAGCCAGAAGGTAACCAAGGAAGTGTCCACTTTTAGTCCAAATAAGCATTTGTTGGGGTTGAGTTTAACTCTGTATTTCCTCAGGGTTTAGAATATATCCTCTATGTTTGCACATAAATTAGCGACACGGAGGGATTTTATTAATATATTATCAACATAAACTTCCATATTTTTGCCAATCTGCTTTGGAAAATCTTGTTCATGAGCTACTGGTATATGGCTCTAGCGCTCTTCAGCCCAAACAACATGACATTGTAGGAATAGGTTCCCTCCACGATGATGAGTAAACTTTTTCTTAATCTTTCAGGGAGAGCGGGACTTGGTGGTATCAGTAGTATACATCCAGCATGCATATCAATTCACAACCAGCAGTAGAGTCCCCCACGTGATCAATGTGTGATAGAGGATAGTAATCTTTTGGGCACATCTTGTTTCGGTCCCTAAAATCCACTCAAACCCACCACTTGTTTCCCGGCTTGGACACCAGTACTACATTTGTAAGCTAGCTCGGGAATTGCACTTCCCAGATATGTCCAGCTTCAAGTAGCTTATCTACTTCTGCTTGAATGATCATATTCTACTCCACTCTGAAATCTTTTTTCCTTTTCTTTACCAGTCTAGTGTCCAGTCAGACGTGTAACTCATGTTGCATTATCATAGACGAAATACTTGAGAGTTCATTGGATGCCCATGCGAAAACATCCTTATTGTTTCTCAGACAGATGATTAATTTTACCTTTTTCTTGGGGCTCAAATTAGCTGCGATGAAAGTAGTAGCTTTTGGTCGGCTGGGATGAATTTATACTTCCCCATTTTCTTCATAGATTAAAGTTGGAGATGCTTCTTGGATTACATTAACTTTGAGCTGCTGAACTTTTCGAGTGGCTCGAGACACAGTCTTCACAATCTCTACATAACACTTGGTGTTTTGAGTTGATCTCCTCTGACTTCGCCAACTGAGTCATCTACTGGAAACTTGATCTTCTAGCAGAATATAGAGATGACTGCTCGGAATTCATTTAAAGTCGATCGGCCAAGTATCACAATATATGTCGAGGGCACATCCACCACAATGAAATTCATTCAACGAGTTCTCATGAGTAGCTCTTCCCCAAGAGATATAGCCAATTAGACTTGCCCAATCAGCTGTACTTTGTTTCCCGTAAACCTATACAGTGGTATTATCATCGACAGGAGCTCATTCTTATCCATCTAAAATTGATCAAACACTTTTTTTGAAAATGATGTTGACCGAGCTACCAATGTTAATAAAAGTTTCATGAATAGTATAGTTAGCGATTAAACTTTAATAATGAGGGCATCATCGTGGGGTATCTCCACCCCTTCCAAATCTTGAGGATGGAAACTAATCTCAAGTCCTTGTGCTTTCTCCTTACTGTGAGTGCATTTGGCACAAATGGTCAAACCTAAGTTTTGATAAATGACAAGTGAATTAAAGTTAGATGTATGGTGTGATCTAACATTTCTACCAAGTATGCAAAACTTGACTGGTCTAACACCAGGCTGAAATTCAGCTAGGTCCGGAGGACCTCATAGCTGGTGTGGAAGTCCAAATAGGTTAAGGAGTGACCTAATATCTAATGGAAAGTCTAGTTGGGTTCACGGGACATGACAACTAGCCAAAATCCAGTTAGATCTGTGGACCTGACAACTGACAAGAAAACCTGATGGACCAGGGTAGAGTTAAGCAATCCTACATGGTAAGTAACATAATTCACTGGAGGAGAGTGTTACAGTGAGAACGAGTCCCAATTAGGGACTTTAGGCGCAGGTCCAGTTTAAGTCAATTTTAGAAACCTAAATTGAGACCGTCACTAGAACCTGGGCTCAGGAAGACATGGTGTAATTAATACTGGTATTTTATAATTATGCTAACCTTGTTTTGCAAGTTACACTTTGTTTTTGAACTAATATATTTTTACAGAAGTTAGAAAGTAAAATTAGTCTTAATGAACAGTGCTCAAGGAACCTTTGATGCTACTAAAGGTGCCTTAGATGCTTGGTTGAAGGCCTGCACAGAAGGGCGTGAAGGCATCTTCCATGCGAAGGAAGGTGCCTTGAAGCTGGGCACTAAAGGTGCCTTGGATAGCCTTGAAGGCGCATTCAGTTGGATAACGCAGAAGGCTTCGTCGACGATAAGAACTGATTTTGGGGGGATAATGTTGGGATCGTTAGGTCGGCTAGAAGGGGGTTGAATAGCCTTGTACAATATAAAAATAAGTACCCTTCTCGGACTTTTAAAAGAACACTTGCATAAATTGAAATAAAGAAATAAGCTAAAAGAAGAGGCTCACAGCTTTTACTTGGTTACAACTGGGGAGGTTGTTAATCCAAGGAAGTAATGCACTAAGTATCTCATTTAGGTGGAGAAGCCTCTTACAGTAGTGAAAGCACAAAATGAGAAGCTAAACTAACAATGAAGAGCACACAAGTGTTGTATTACAATTGCTTGTTGATTCTTTTAGCTTCTGGACCAATGTTGTATTTATAGCCTTGGTTGGGGCACCTGGAAGCATTCCAGGTGCCTAGAAGGGGATAAAACTTTATCCCTTTTATATAGTGTTTGACTGCGTTCTAGATAAAATCTAGGTCCAGGCGCTCAGACCAAGAAAGTTAACAATGTTGACCTTTTCGGTCTGAGCCCTCTGCTTTGGTTCAGCTCGTCTCAGTCCGAGTCTTCCCCTCCAGCTATGCTTGCTTGGGTGATCTCAGCCATCTGGAATAGGGCTTACCCGAACCCAACTTCCGGCCATCTCAAACAGACTTCCGCTCCGGCTTCTCATCCCTCAGAATCGTCGCGTGCTTCCTTCTTTTCCGCCAACATACTCATCCGTAGCTGTTCGTCCCTCGAACGCACCAAGCCCGTCGGTTCTCTCCCGTGCCGACCTTCTCATTGGCTGCATCTCTTGCTTATTGAGCAATCTTCTGCTCCAGATGCTGGTCCCTCGGAAACACAACACACTCCCTTCTCGTCTACCGGTGTACTCTTCCACAACACCTCGTCCCTCAGATGCATCGAGCTTGTCGGCTCTCTTTCTCGTGTCATCCTTTTCGCTAGCTACATCTTCTGCTCGACTTCCTATGCTCCTAAGTTCCTGCACACTTAGACATAGGGTTAAAACACCACAGGACCTAACTTAACTTGTTTGATCACATCAAAACAACCTGGGGTTCCAACAGATAAAACTTAGGGTTGAAGGTGTCGGTCCCTTAGCAACCGACTAGAGGGGTGTGAATAGTCCTGTAAAGAAAAATGAACCTTCCTCGAACTTTACAGCTTAATAGGAATCAACACTTGCATAAAATAAATAAAAAAACTAGAAATAAGAGGCACGACGGATTTACTTGGTTACAAACAAGGAGATTGTTAATTTAAGGAAGATGAAAAAGCACTAAACTCTCCTTCAGGTAGAGAAACCTCTTTACAATAATTAAAGCACTCAATTTTAGAACTAAACTGAAAAGAAGTCAATCACAAGTATTGTTCTGACCTTCTGGGATCATGGCTGTATTTATAGCCCTGGTCGGGGCGCTTGGAAGGGCTCCAGGTGCCTCTAGGGGGAAAAAACTTTATCCTCATCGCAATATCACGCACCACGTCGCGTTTAGCTAAATTTTTTAGTCCGGGCGCTTGGACCAAGTCTGGGTGCCCCGGACCGAAAAATCAACTTTTTGTTAATTTTCGATCCCGGTCTTCTACTCTATTTCCGCTCGCATTGGTCCAGGTTTTCTGCTCCGACTCCACTCGCTTGGATGATCTCGACCATCCAGAATAGGGCTTACCCGAACCCAACTTCTAGCCTTCGAGCAATCTTTCGCTCCAGCTTCTCATCCCTTGGAAATATCATGCACCTCCTTCTCATTCGTCGACGTACTCTTCCGCAACACTTCGTCGCTCAGATATGTTGGAGTATATACTAAAAGCCTAGCTTTTGTAAACATTTAATTTTGAAATAAAAGAATCACATTGGTCAATATATACATTTATTTGTTAAATATAATTGTTCAATTAATTTATATAGTAGACAACAACATGGTGTGTGGTGTCACACACAGAAGATCATGTTGACGGTTCTTTATAAATTATAAACAGTTGCTCACGACTAAGATGGAAAGGAACAAACCATCGGAATAGTCGTAGTGTAATTAAGTATTAGTTTATCTTGATTAATAAATTACACTAATACACTCTAAGTGTATTGAGTAGAACCATTTAGGTAAGTTCTTTTTGTACTGACTTAATAAAAGAACTAAACCTCAGTTATTATGGAAGTGTGTGCTCTTAATCCTAATATAATAACAAGCACATATATTTAATATTTATTTCTTTGACTTATCAAAGGGTGAGATTTAGCTCGATAAATCAATATTCCCGATAAGTTGGGAAATGATATTACTTATAGTGTGTGTTGTTGATTATAGAAGGAATCTGTGTCCGAGTTATCTAGGTTGAAAATGCCCCCAAGAGGAGCTCATAAGGATTGTCATGTTAAACCCTGCAGGTGAACTTAGTTCGACATGACAATGAAGTTGAGTGGTACTACTCTTGGAGCTAGATATTAATTAAGTGAGTTGTCAGTAACTTACTTAATTAGTGGTCATTTGTTATCTTAAACACTGGGAGACTACCACACTCATGATAAGAAGGAGCCCATAATATAATTTGGGATCGGTGCGGAAGTGCGATAATAACTCTCTAGTGAAATGAGTTATTATCGATGAACTTGAGTTGTGTGTTCGGGGCGAGCACGGGATACTCAAGCTCATCGGAAGGCCAAAACCAATTTCTCCTCTAGGTCCCTATCGTAGCCTCATTAAAGCCTCAAGTCCATCCAAAGAAAGTCTCATCTTGGTGTCCAAGAAGGGGGTCGACCTAATGCTTGGTGACCAAGCAATGGTCGACCACATCCTTTTTATAGGAGTCGACCCTATTGCTTGGTGACCAAGCATGTAGGGGCCGACCAAGATTAATTCAAATAGGAGGGGTGTTTTGAATTTTTAAAATCTTCTCTTTGAAGAAAACTACAAGTTTTAAAAGAGAGATTTTAAATTTAAAAACTTTCCTTATTTAAATTAGGCCACATGTTTTAAAAGAGAATTTAAAAGTTTTTAAAACTTTCCTTTTTTAACCATCCTCATGGTTTAATAAAAAAGGAAGATAAGTTTTAAAATTTAAATTTTCTATCATCATGTTAACAAAGGAAATTTTATAAGAGAAGTTTTAAATTTTAAAACATAGTTTTAATTTTTAGAACTTTCCTTTTTTAACTCCTACTTTAGGAAAGAGAGCTTGTAAATTTTATAAGAGGATTTCTTCTTGTAAAAGTTTTTTAAAAAAATATATATTTCCTTATTCTTGATGTGATGGCTGGCCACCTTGCTTGGAGCCCAAGCAAGGGGCCGACCAATTATAAAAATATCATCATCTAATTGATTTGTGATTGATTCAATCAAGAGGAAAGAAAAGGAAAATTAAAAGGGAAAAGGAAAAGCTAGAGGAAGATTTTAATTTTTATAAAAATTCTTCCCTTATTTGCCTTGAGCAACTAATATAAAAGAAGGGGTGAGGAGGCTTCATGAGACAAAATTCTTATTCTCTTGCTTGGAGAACCTCAAGTGGCCGACCCTCCCTCTCCCTTCTCTTTTCCCTTTTGCTCTCTTCTCCTTGGTGGTTGTGGTGGCCGGATTTTAGAAGAAGAGGAAGAAGCTTTTGGGCGGTGTTCATCTTGGAGGATCGTCGCCCACACGACGTCCAAGGCGAGGCGAGGAATACGACAGAAGATCTTGAGGTCATTAGCTTACAAAGACAAGGTATAACTAGTAGTTTTCTTCCGCATCATACTAGTTATTTTCTTTGTAAGAATTCTAAATACAAGAGGCAATTAGATCTAGTTTATCAAATTTACTTTTCGAGTTTGTGTTTTCTTCTTTTTCAAATTTGTGATTTGATTGTTCTTTTTGGTTAACCTAAAGTTATTTAAGGAAATTAAATATTAGCTTTCCTTAAAAGTCTTTGTCTAGGCGGTGGTGGTTGCTCCCATATCCAAGAAGGCAATGTGCCTCGCCATGCAGTCCTGGAAGCCAATTTTGGAAATTAATATTTAATGGAATTAATAACATAGGTGGATTTGAATCAATAGTGTTAAGCTCCGCTTGCGATTCAAATCTAAACCATTAAGAACAGATAAGTTAAATTTGGAATCAATGATGTTAAGTTCTGTCTGTGATTCCTAATTTAACATCTAAAGAACACAATAGGTTATTTAAAGAAAGGTTCGACACTTGTACAAAAAATTTTGTACAGTGGAACCGGTACGTTTTCCTAGGTCTAACCAACAATTAGTATCAGAGCTAGGGTTTGCCTCTGTGTATTTAGAATTCAAATAGGTTATGCACATGTCATACATAATTTAGGCAGGATAATAGTAGGATGTGCTAACTCTTTGGTTGCAGGCTCCAACTATTATGGCTTATAGATGTTGTGTGTGATTGGACCCTTGGACATGTCAAGGGCAATATTTTGTGTGTGCATGATTGTATGTATCTAATACAGCAGGAGCTGTATTATTTTTAGAATTTTATTTTTGTTCGATCTAGAATATATGTACATTCCTTTTATGGAATATAGGATCGATATATGTAAAATTCTATATTTGTCGCAGATAGTATCTTTGCGAGGCGTGGTGCTATTGGAGGACCAGAGGCGCAGCGGAATAAGAAGCAAGATAGATGCGACAACTCGACCCGATGGCGGTGGCTAAAGATGGCAGCAGCTAGGGTTGGAGCATACTGAAGACAGTGAAGGAAAAGACCATAATAGTTAGAAAATTAATTTCTAAATTTATTGCTTTTATTTACTGTGATGTGTGTGTATACATGTGATGTATGCTAGGATAATTTAAAATTCCTCACTTTAAATAACTAAGTGGGAGAGTGATTTATTTTAATAAATTCCATGATCTCCATTACTGGTTTGTAAGTGATGCAAACAAACTTACGCGTTGGCTCTGAGTGCCTTCCTCCATATCGGATGAGTTTGTTTGTGGTTCACTAGATCAAACTTCCATTTTGGATGACTATAGGAAATTAATTAAGAGCGTGTGATCTTCCCCATCGGAAGGGGCATAATCTTATTAATGGACTTAATGTCAAGTAATGGTATACACTTAGGCACGTCTCATAGTATCCTCCCCATCGGAGTCACTGCTATTATTTGTGTGACCAAAGGAAAACCAACTATTAATTTTATTTATCATAAAGTTAGGTTGACAAGAATAAAATTAATGGGTAAAACCTCCTCTTACAAATGTTTGATTTTGTATACATCCATACTATCGTGGCATGTAAAATTCACGGTGATTTAAGGTGTTGGTTAATTTAAAATAGTATTGTTTCAGGAATCAATATTATTCTAAATTTAGAGTCTTGACCAAAGTTTATTTTTGTGATTCGTAGGATGACTTTCAACCCACTAGCCATTATACTGAAAGAGAACAAACTTACTCGTCCAAACTATATTGATTGGAAAAGAAACCTGGACATTGTTCTTACTACTGAAAGCTATAAGTTTGTACTGACTGAGGCTTGCCCTGATGCACCTGACGGTGACTCTACCCCAGAGGAGATTGAGTATTATAAGAAATGGGTAAAAGTTGATGAGATGGTGCGGTGTTACATTTTGGCATCAATGTCAAATGTATTGCAACATCAGCATCAAGATTTACCAACAGCTTATGATATAATGAACAATCTCAAAGAACTCTTTGGGCACCAGTGTCGGACTGCTAGGCAAGAGGCAATGAGAAAATTAATGACAGCCACCATGTTTGAGGGAACACCCGTAAGGGATCATATCCTCAAAATGATGGCATATCTGAACGAAATACAAGTTCTTGGAAGAGAAATTGATGGGGAAACCCAGGTCGATATAATTCTCCAAATGCTACCCAGAAGTTTTGAGCAGTTCCGCCTGAACTATAACATGAACAAAAGAGAGTATACGTTGGCGGAACTTCTGACAGAACTACAGGCAGCAGAAGGTATATTTCGTCAAAGTTCTCAGATTCACTATGCTGAAAATGGTTCTACTTCTAAGTCGAAAGGCAAGAAGAAGAAGAAACAGGTCTTTTCAGCAAAGAGAGTGAATAAACCTCAAGGACAAAAAGCTGGAATGAAGAAGTCGAAAGACAAGTGCTTCATCTGCAAGCAGTCAGGACATTGGAAGGCGGACTGTCTTCGTAGGAATCAGAATAATAAAGGTATATCTCATGCTCTAGTAGTTGAAACATGTTTAGCGGTGTTATCTACTAGCACCTGGTGTGTAGATACGGGAGCCACTGATCATGTCTGCAATTCTTTGCAGGGGTTCCAAGAAACCCGACGACTATTTGAAGGAGAGATTACCGTCTACATGGGGAATACTACTAAGGTGGCAGCTGTTGCAGTGGGAGACGTCTACTTATCTTTTGATAGGAATAGAAAATTGGTTTTAAGAAATTGTCTTTATGTACCCAGTTTTAGAAAGAATTTAATTTCAGTTTCTAAACTATATTTGGATGGATATTCTGTTTCCATTAATAACAATGTGGTTATAAAGAGAAATAGGGTTATTATCTGTTCTGGTGCATTGGTTGGCAATTTATATACTTTAAATCCAATTTCTCCCACAAAGCAATAAATGGAAATTAATAACACATCTTCTAATTCCAATAAGAGAAAAGAACCTTCGGAGTTGAACCAAGCGTATCTTTGGCATCTAAGGCTTGGTGATATTAACTTAAATAGGATTCAAAGGCTTATAGCTGATAGACTCTTGGGTTCATTAGAGTTGGAAAATTTTTCAACTTGTGAATCTTGCTTGGAAGGAAAAATGACCAAGAGGCCTTTTAAGGCCAAGGGGTATAGAGCCAAAGAAGCGTTAGAATTGATTCATTCTGATTTGTGTGGTCCTATGTCTATCCAGGTTAGAGGTGGTTTTGAATATTTTATCTCTTTTATAGACGATTATTCAAGATACGGATACATTTATCTGATGCATCGCAAGTCTGAATGCTTTGATAAGTTCAAAGAGTACAAGGCTGATGTGGAGAAACGTTTAGGTAAAAGTATCAAGACACTATGGTCTGATCGTGATGGCGAATACCTCTTAGGAGAGTTTAGGAATTACTTATCAGAGGTCGGGATTCAATCCCAATTGTCTGCACCTGGTACACCCCAACAGAATGGTGCGGCAGAACGAAGGAATAGGACTCTTATGGAGATGGTTAGATCGATGATGAGTTATTCAGAATTATCAAATTCGTTTTGGGGATACGCTCTGGAAACAACAGCGCACATTCTGAACTTAGTATCTTCTAAATCAGTATCTACTACTCCCACAGAATTATAGAATGGGCGAAAGCCCAGTCTACGACATATTCATATTTGGGGTAGTCCAGCACATGTGCTGAAACCAGATGCTGATAAGTTAGAATCTCGTACAGAAGTTCGTGTGTTTGTGGGTTATCCCAGAGGAGGAACGAAAGGTGGTTTATTTTATAGTCCTAAAGACCAGAAGGTCATTGTTAGCACTAATGCCCAGTTTTTAGAAGAAGACTATATAATGGATCACAAGCCCATTAGCAAAATTGTTCTAGAAGAACTTAGAGAGGACACGTCTACTTCAGTACCAACAGTACAAGATGAAGTACCACAAGAGACTGCAACACGTGTCACACATGATACACAACCACAGACGGTGCCTCGTCGTAGTGGGAGGGTTGTAAGGCAGCTGAGAGATTCATGTTTTTGGGAGAGTCTTCGGACATGATCCCGGGTAAACATGAACCTGATCCCTGGACATATGATGAAGCACTCCAAGATATAGATGCAGTATCTTGGCAAAAGACAATAAATTCTGAAATAGAGTCTATGTACTCTAATAAGGTCTGGGAGCTTGTAGAACCACCTGATGGTGTAAAAGACGTTGGATGCAAGTGGATCTACAAAAGGAAAAGAGGGACAGATGGGAAGGTAGAAACCTTCAAAGCAAGGCTTGTTGCGAAAGGGTACACTCAGAAAGAGAGAATCGATTATGAGGAGACTTTTTCGCCGGTAACTATGCTTAAATCTATCCGAATACTCTTATCCATTGCTGCTCATATGAATTATGAGATTTGACAAATGGATGTCAAGACAGCTTTCCTTAATGGAAGTCTTGAAGAAAACATCCATATGAAGTAACCAGAAAGATTCATTAAAAAGGGCAAAGAGCATCTACTGTGCAAGCTCAATCGGTCCATTTATGGACTGAAGCAAGCTTCAAGGTCTTGGAATATCTAGTTTAATGAAGTAATCCAGTTATATGGATTTATTCAGTGTCTGGATGAGTCTTGTGTATACAAGAAGTGTAACGAAAACGTGGTGGTATTTCTTGTACTATACGTAGATGATATTTTGTTAATTGGCAACAATGTCAAGGTATTATCGGACGTAAGGGTATGTTTGTCCAAACAATTTGATATGAAGGACTTAGGAGAATGTGCACACATTCTTGAGATCAAAGTCATAAGGGATCGCAAGAAAAGAATGTTGTGCCTATCTCAAGTTTCATATATAGATACGATCCTTGCTCGTTTTAGCATGCAGAACTCCAAGAAAGGTTTCTTACCTTTCAGGCATGGAGTAGCCTTATCTAAAGAGATGTCTCCGAAGACATCAAAGTAGATAGAGGACATGAAGGCAGTTCCTTATGCTTCGGTTGTAGGAAGTCTTATGTATGCAATGTTGTGTACGAGACCTGATATCTGTTTTGCCTTGGGCATGGTTAGCAGATATCAGAGTAACCCTGGACAAGGACATTGGACTGCTATGAAGCATATATTAAAGTACCTAAGAATGACTAGAGATTATATGCTAGTCTACCAAGCAGGCGATTTGCTCCTTGTGGGTTACACGGATTCGGATTTCCAATCAGATAGGGACAATAGTAAGTCTACGTCAGGCTATGTGTTTACTCTGGGAGGTAGAGTCATTGTATGGAGGAGTGTTAAGCAGAAATACATCTCGGACTCAACCATGGAAGTTGAGTATGTGGTAGCCAAAGAAGCTGTGTGGCTCAGGAACTTTCTAATGAACTTAGATGTGATTCCTGGTTTGCCTAAAATCATCATAATTTATTGTGATAATAGTGGTGCAGTTACAAACTCGAAGGAACCACGAGCCCATAAGGCAAGCAAACATATAGAGTGCAAGTACCACCTGATACGAGACATCGTCAAGCAAGGAGAAGTTGTCGTCGCCAAGATTGCGTCAGCAGATAACCTGGCAGATCCTTTCACTAAGGCCCTTCCGACAAAAGCTTTTGATCGGCATGTGGAGGGGATGGGAATTAGATGTATGGCAACAGATATGACAGCTTAGTCTTTTAGTATAAGTGGGAGATTATTGGAGTGTATACTAAAAGCCTAGCTTTTGTAAACATTTAATTTTGAAATAAAAGAATCACATTGGTCAATATATACATTTATTTGTTAAATGTAATTGTTCAATTAATTTATATAGTAGACAACATGGTGTGTGGTGTCACACACAGAAGATCATGTTGACGGTTCTTTATAAATTATAAATAGTTGCTCACGACTAAGATGGAAAGGAACAAACCATCGGAATAGTCGTAATGTAATTAAGTATTAGTTTATCTTGATTAATAAATTACACTAATACACTCTAAGTGTATTGAGTAGGACCATTTAGGTAAGTTCTTTTTGTACTGACTTAATAAAAGAACTAAACCTTAGTTATTATGGAAGTGTGTGCTCTTAATCCTAATATAATAATAAGCACATATATTTAATATTTATTTCTTTGACTTATCAAAGGGTGAGGTTTAGCTCGATAAATCAATATGCCTGATAAGTTGGGAAAGATATTACTTATAGTGTGTGTTGTTGATTATAGAAGGAATCTGTGTCCTAATTATCAAGGTTGAAAATGTCCCCAAGAGGAGCTCATAAGGATAGCTATGTTAAACTCTGTAGGTGGACTTAGTCCGACATGACAATGAAGTTGAGTGGTACTACTCTTGGAGCTAGATATTAATTAAGTAAGTTGTTAGTAACTTACTTAATTAGTGGACATTTGTTATCTTAAACACTGGGAGACTAACACACTCATAATAAGAAGGAGCCCATAATGTAATTTGGGATCAGTGAGGTAGTGCGATAATAACTCTCTAGTGGAATGAGTTATTATCGATGAACTTGAGTTGTGTGTTTGGGGCGAGCACGGGATACTCAAGCTCATCGGAAGGCCAAAACCAATTTCTCCTCTAGGTCCCTGTCGTAGCCTCATTAAAACCTCAAGTCCATCCAAAGAAAGTCCCATCTTGGTGTCCAAGAAGGGGGTCGGCCCAATGCTTGGTGACCAAGCAAGGGGTGGTCACATCCTTTTTATAGGGGCCGACCCTATTGCTTGGTGACCAAGCATGTAGGGGTCGGCCAAGATTAATTCAAATAGGAGGGGTGTTTTGAATTTTTAAAATCTTCTCTTTGAAGAAAACTACAAGTTTTAAAAGAGAGATTTTAAATTTAAAAACTTCCCTTGTTTGAATTAGGCCACATGTTTTAAAAGAGAATTTAAAAGTTTTTAAAACTTTCCTTTTTTAACCATCCTCATGGTTTAAGAAAAAAAGGAAGATAAGTTTTAGAATTTAAATTTTCTATCATCATGTTAACAAAGGAAATTTTATAAGAGAAGTTTTAAATTTTAAAACATAGTTTTAATTTTTTAGAACTTTCCTTTTTTAACTCCTATTTTAGGAAAGAGAACTTGTAAATTTTATAAGAGGATTTCTTCTTGTAAAATTTTTTTAAAAAAAAATATTTCCTTATTCTTGATGTGGTGGCTGGCCACCTTGCTTGGAGCCCAAGCAAGGGGTCGGCCAATTATAAAAAATATCATCATCTAATTGATTTGGTGATTGATTCAATCAATAGGAAAGAAAAGGAAAATTAAAAGGGAAAAGGAAAAGCTACAAGAAGATTTTAATTTTTGTAAAAATTATTCCCTTATTTGTCTTGAGCAACTAACACTACAACAAAAACTACAAACGACAACGGATATTATCCGTTGTCGTAGGGTAAAAAAACCGTTGTAAATGAGGGTGTTGTAGAATGTATTGCCCTACGACAACGGTTTTGAATCCGTTGTCTTTGTAGACATTTAACAACGGTTTTTATCCGTTGTTGTTTATATGCCCAAAATTTGACTACGAATGATACAACAACATTTTAAAACCGTTGTGATAGATAACTTCAACAACAGAAATAACCCGTTGTGGTAGATACATTTTACAGCAGATATAAACTATTGTGGTAGATAATATTTGACATGTTTTGTTTTTTTTAACAACAGTTTTAATATATTTTACAACGGATAAAACCGTTGTCTTTTATCACTTTTTACAAAAAAAAAATTGTTGTGGTTTACCTAGTTTTTACAACATTTTTAACTGTTGTCTTTAATGTTCATTAATACCAAACAACCAATCTTATTTTACTATAAGCAAACCACCAATACAAAACTAAATATTTACTTCATTAAATCCAAAATAAACATCCATATATAATTCATCTTGTAGCCACATATATAAAAATATACAAAATGAGTTGTTACTCATCAAAATACACATGTTTTCCATTACTCTCCATATATACACTAAATCACATGTTTTCCATTTGTTGTTCTCCATATGGCTGGCTTTTAGTTTACAAAATAGCAAGGCAAGCTACATCTAACAAAGCTCACTTCTTGCATCAAAAAAACTCAACCCGCCTCACGAATTGGCAGACCTGCAAGAGAAAAGTTTAACAAAACTTATCAAATTCCAGAATTCCAAAAGGAGAATGTAATTAACCAAATGAAGGAAACAAAAACAAAAACAATAACCAAATGAAGGCAAAAACAAACCAAATGAAGGAAACAAAAAGAGGTGTTTATTAGAGAATAATAGTACATGGAATCTACTAGGAGCAGTGATACCTAGCTTAGCATAGTTTACTAAATAATTAGCACTACATGCAGCTAACATTATTTAAGTGAACTATCATGCAAGATCAATAGAATCCATGCAAAGCGCATTACATCCATTAACATCTTGAAACAAAATATTCATGCAATTTTTTGTGACATTTTCCAAACTGCATTACCTTTGAGACCTAGTAGGCACAATATGCTTTTCCATTTTGCAAGTAACAAGTTGCCAGGAGCTGCAAATTGATCTGCAATAAACAGACCTATCACAAAAGCATAAGTGAAAGTAAAAAACATGGGTTCAAAGCCTATCCAATTAAAACTTGAACCAAAAGAATTGAATCATCATGATGAGTTATGGTAGGGTGAATTGTTTGTAGAGCTAAAACAATTCCACAAATTCCTCAAAATAGAAATCACATATGCACAGCTTTAATAATTATATAGGACACCTAAAAGAACCAAAGTGTCAATCAAATAAGTGTAGATTAAGAGCTATAATATTCACTACATTCCAGCTGGAAAAAATAGATTTTTCAATCCCATTTCATCAATACAAAGAGAAAATCTAACTGCAACTGCAGTATATAGAGCAAAACAAGAAAATCTAACTGGAAAAATAGCTACAATGCACGTGCAATTCACGAGTAATTTACACTGCTCGTCCAAGCAAAAGTATATAGAGAAAACTATTAAGAAATCAAACTTTGTATATCAATATACTATGGATCATACACGAAATGCCTTTACAAGCTCTTCATTTCATTATTCTCAAGGAATCACTAACATGCATATAGATTAACATAGTTGTGCTTGATGAAGCATCATAATTGTCATTCGCGATTGTAAAAAGTAAAAATAATAAATTATAGGAGAAAAAACAAGATGAAGTCATGGCATATAAATGAAAACCATAAGGAGAGTACAAACAAGAAATTTGTAGAGCAACTCATAAGATACAATAGGTCATCATCTAACAATTCACAAAAAGATAACTTCCACATTGTCAGTCCTTGCATAATTCGGAAACAACTAAATAAGCTACTCACACAACCCAGTTATATTAATTTTGGACCATAAAGAGAGGCAATAAATAAGGGAAATGTCAACTAATTCTGCTCATGGTAGAAATACAGAATTATTGGCAGTAAGGAATCAAAATCAATAAGTCATGGAGTCACAAATAAAGTGTTCAACCATCTTTTGAAGTCTAGTAATTTATACCTAGTAATGAATATAGTCTAGTATGCAATCAGCCCATTCGGATCGCACTTCGTCAATTTCTTCGTTGGAGTAAATTATTTTCTTGAACTGTTAAGAAACCCAGATTAATTTAGTAAAAAAAATCAGTAATGAAGAAGCAAAGTCAAATAAAATAAATTATTTGAGAAAATTAAGAATATGTCAAAGATTACCATTGAGCTAAGTGAATCCATCTCGCAGGTAGCATTTCCTTCAATAATTTCTCTCATAAATTTCATCACATAAAACCCACATTGTTTAGCATCAGGTTTGTAACACCTCAAATTTCATGATTTAGAGTTCTAAAAGACCTTATTAAAATCTAAAAATGTTTTATAAAAATTCTAGAGATTTTTAGGAATTTATAGAGTATATTTATGCAATTTTTGGAGGTCGTTTGATATTTTTACAAAATGAAAGAAGTTTTGACAAAAATATATCCAAGTCGAGGTTTGAACCGGAAACCTCGGGTTAAGCAGAGATTCGTTTAACCAACAGACCAGCTGCGGGTTTCTTAATAAAACCCGAATCAAATAGTATTTAAGCTATAATTAAAATCAAAATATCTTAAGTTTAAAAAGGTTGCATAAAAATGACCGAGCCGAAGCTCGACCCGGCGACCTAGGGTTTTGGCGGAAACGCAGATAACCAGCTGTGCCAGCGAGTTTTTGTTAATTAAGGAAAGAGATGAATATATTTAAGCAGTAGTTAGATAATAAGAACCCTAGAGATAAAAGAGAACTTAGGTTTATTATCTCTCAACCCGAATTCCTCTTCTCCTCTCACGCTCGCGACGGCGCACGACGGTCTCGGGCGGAAACGCAGCAAGGTTAGGATTTCGTCTCCGGCGCCGTCCAAGGGGTGTTTTCACGAGATCCTCACACGTTCTGGCCATCTCGTCGAGGGGAGCACGTGGACGCGAGGAAACGCCAGATTTGGAGCTCACCCGAAACCCTAGAACCTCTCTTTCTTGGTTGTAAGTCCAAGAAAACGAAGGTAAGTTGCTACTAACCTGCGGTAAGAGTTGTTCCAATTTTAAATTGGTGTTTTTCTTGTATTTTTTAGCATGATCGTGAAGATGAAGGGTCTCTGCCGTGAGCTTCCTTGTTGTAGAATGTTTGCTGTCGTGAACCCTAAAGAAAGAAAGGGAAGGGTTAGTTTAGTTCAAGCAGGTGGATTAGATTTCCTTCAAAGCCTTGTAATTAGTATTCCTAGGTTTTGACTCAAACCCTTGTTGTTTGTTACCTTAGTAGGCATGATCGGTTCATGTAGGACTTTGTAGATTTTAGAATCTGTTGTAGTTGTAATGATCTCGAAGTTGTTCTGTTAAATTCTGCAAGGATTGAATGAAGCATGATTTTAGGCTATAAGGTTTTGATCTTGTAACTACGCCAGATCTTGTTCGATTCTGTTTATGTCTCATTGAATGGATATGAGAAGTTAGTGGTTGCTGTGGTTTAGGTTATCCACTGCTACCATAATCTGAATTGATGTACTGTTACTAACTGAAAAGAGTATTTCTCCAATGTATATGATCCATCTTTTACTTCCCTATGCATGAGTTAGATTTTTATTTGTTAGTTCCTTTAAAGCTAGTTTAAGTTCCGTGAAGCTAATTGTTGATGTTTGGATTCTCTTGAGTTGATCATGGATGTGGTAGCAAAACCTACAGATTCAAGTATAGATTTAGTGAGTATCATGTGTTAAGACTAAAGATGATTTGAATTGATATAATGAATTTAACAGGTGAGAAGTATGTGAGTAATTTAGATATGCTACTTCCATTCGAGTATACAGATTTGAGGTTCTAAACATGAGGTTTAGATAATTTGCTTATGTTAAATCTGAGCATGAGGTTTAGATAATTTGCTTACATTAAATCTGAGCATGAGGTTTAGATAAATTGCTTATGTGGAATCTGAGTTTGAGGTTTAGTTATGCTACTTCCATTCAAGTATATGGATAACATCTGTGCTTGGCTGATTCTGGAATTTTAAATGGATTACGAGTTATAATATCTTTATTGAGTGAATTCCAGATAAGCTGTGTATGAGTCATATTATGGAAAGGAAGTTTGAGAGACGATGAAAATCTGTACTAGCCAGAATATGTTTCTTTTGTTAAGTTTCTTTGCAGAATTTCTGTTAAGCAAGTGCAGATTTTGTTAAGCTAGTATGTAGATTTCTGTTAAGCTATTATGCAGATTTTTATCAAGCTAGTATGTAGATTTCTGTTAAGCATTTGTGCAGATTTTTGATAAGTATTGTATGTGCAGATTTCTTTTGTATTCTATGCATGGTTATGTGTTACATAGTTAGTTTCATTCATAGATGCATACGAAAGTACCCTAACAGTATTTTGGGTTTAAAAAAAATATAAGAAAGATAAAGAAAAGTATAAGGCAGATAAAGAAAAGAAAGAAAAGGGCCAAGGCTTAAGTAGATCCCAAAGTTAAGACTTTAGAGATTTTGGCACACAAGGTGCTTATTAAAATGTCAAGGCATTATATATTAGAAGTATTAAAAGATAACAAGTATTTTACTTTCATCAGTGGCACAGTACTGGACTCTTAGTTGTCCTTGGGTTGGGCTCCCATATTCGTCCCTAGGTTTAGATAACCTAGTAGTTACGGCACGACCGACGGTCGACGACCCGAGGGTCGCCAAATGGGCCGCCAACTGGGTCGGGTCGTTACAAAAGTAAAAGCAAGTACAGTTGCCGGGCCCAAGAAGAAGTTGATTATTATTTTGAAGTATTATAAGTATAAGTTTTTGAACAAGTAAAACGAGTTTTACATAAACATAAAGTATTAAAGATTAAGTTAGAACAAATGAAATAAGTTTCATATGGTTCTAAAAATCAATAAGTTTAGTTCTTTATTCTACCATGTTTATCTAGTAGATGAGTAGTTTTCATGTTTACCTATTAGATGAGTAGCATGATTAACTATTAGAATTACATGAGTAGATTCCTTAGCTTTTCTTTGCTATTAGTTTGACATGAGCAGTTATGTTTATGCTTTATTTCTTTTTAGAGCATATAGTTTCTAGTTCTTTTCGTATACATGCACATTCGTGATTTTGTGAGTTAGATAGCGCTTACTAAGCAAATTTTGCTTATAGACTGCACTTCCTCTTACTGCAGATAAAGGAAAAGAAAAGTTATAGCAAGGAAGGCGACAAGGTGGCGCGGATGGTGTGTGATGCCAGGACTATGGAAGCCTTGGGACTTAGTTTAAGAATTTATTAAGATTGTCATTTATTAAGAATGTATTAGATGAGTCATTTTAGTCTTCCGCTGTTAGTTAATTGTATGTTTTTATTTTGTTTCCGCTATTTATTACTTGCATGATTTGATTTCATTAAACTGCGTGGTGATGTTATTCCTTTTGTGTGTTTGATATGTGTTCCAGCCGCTTGTGGCTGAGTATATATTGCATGTATTGTTGAATATGGTCACCGGTATAGGGGAGACTCTGTCGAAATTTTTCGGTAGGATTTCCTTGTGATTTTTAATCATACCGGTTAAGTAGAGTTAGTAGTTAAGTAACGGTCATCCTTAGAGAGTAGTAGTATTAAGAAGGGTGGTCGTTACAGTTGGTATCAGAGCAGTTCCCATTCTCCAGCATCACACATCAGCACCATCCTTGCCGTCTTCAATTAAGAAAGTATTTAATTTTCTTTTATGCTTTCTTTATTATTTGCAGTATAGAGTATATGCTTATAGGTGCTTAGGAAAGAAGAAAATTCATGTTTTAATTTTCTTAGTTGTGATACATATGCTTAGAAAGAATAGAGACAATTTTAGTTTTGTTTCTCTTATATTCATATATACATAAGTATGTTTATAAAGGATAGAGAAGATATCGGGTATTATTCTTGGCATAACTAGATGTTAAGATAGAGGACAAGACAGTGGAGAGTCAGAAACCCCAGTTAAGTAATTAGAACTAGAAGGACAATGATAACAAGAAAGACCCAAGCAGGAAGACGTTCGGGTAGTCTGCGAATACCCAGAGGTATTTCTAGAAGAGCTACTTGGACTATCTTTCAACAGAGAAGTAGAGTTTGAAATTGAGTTGTTTCCTGACACCAGCCTAATTTCAAAAGCTCTGTATTGAATTTCTCTAGCAGAGCTAAGAGAGTTACAAGAACAATTTTAGGAGCTACTTGACAAGGGTTTCATCCGCCCTAGTCATTCACCCCGGAGAGCTCCAGAGTTGTCCGTTAAGAAGAAAGACGGATTCATGCTAATGTGCATAGATTTTAGAGCACTGAGCAAAGTAGTAGTTAAGGACTAGTACCCTCTTCTCAGAATAGATAATCTATTTGATTAGCTAAAGAGGACAATAGTGTTCTCTAAAATATATCTATGTTCTAGGAACCATTAGTTGAAAGTGAAAGGAGAATGAAGAGTCCAGAACAGTTTCCAGTATCCGATATGGACACTACGAAGTTATAGTCATGCCATTTGGTGTGACCAGTATACCTATGGTCTCCAGAGACTTTATTACAGGCCTTCCAAGGACCACTAATGGATATGATTCGATATGAATGATAGAGGACCGAGAAGTTAAGAGATTAAGGAACAAAGAGTATCGTTAGTGAAAGTCATTTGGAATCAGAAGTATGAGGAAATTACTTAGGAGTGTGAGGACAGTATGAGATAGAAATATCCAAAATTATTCTAAGTTCGAGGACGAACTTTTTATAAGGGAGGGAGAATTGTAACACCCCAAATTTCATGATTTAGAGTTCTAAAAGACCTTATTAAAATCTAGAAATGTTTTAGAAAAATTATAGAGATTTTTAGAAATTTATAGAGTATTTTTATGCAATTTTTGGAGGTCGTTTGATATTTTTACAAAACGAAACAAGTTTTGACAAAAATATGTCCAAGTCGAGGTTTGAACCGGAAACCTCGGGTTAAGCAGAGATTCGTTTAACCAACAGACCAGCCGCGGGTTTCTTAATAAAACCCGAATCAAATAGTATTTAAGCTATAATTAAAACTGAAATATCTTAGGTTTAAAAAGGTTGCATAAAAATGACCGAGCTGAAGCTCGACCTGGCGACCTAGGGTTTTGGCAGAAACGCAGATAACTAGCTGTGCCAGCGAGTTTTTGTTAATTAAGGAAAGAGATGAATATATTTAAGCAGTAGTTGTAACGACCCGGCCCTTTGGCCTCTTGGGCGACCCTTGTGGCGGCCCAACTGGAGGCCCTTATGTCGTCGGCCCATTTGGCGACCTCTCATGTCGTCGACCGACGACCCTTTGGCCGTGTCGTTACTCACTAGGACTTTCCACCCCTGGCAGTGGATTTTTGCCTCCCCGGGATTCGAACTCTAAACCTCCAGGCTTAAGTATTAGAGTTTATGAATCCTGGTAATGACAAATGATGATCACTTGGTTGCAGATCATAAACTCTAATATAGAAATATTACCTGGGCAGTGGAAAGATCTAGTGAGTAACGACAAGGGTCGATCGACGACGACTGGCTCGCCAAGAGGCCAAAGGGTCATAATAAAGCGCCTTTTGTAATGACCCTTTTGGCCTCTTGGGCGGCCCTTGTGGCGCCCTTATGTCGTCGGCCCGTTTGGCGACCTCTCATGTCGTCGATAGCGACCCTTTGGCGTCCGTTACTCCTTGGACTTTCCACCGGGCGGGTGGATTTTGCCTCCCGAGTTGAACTCTAAACCTCCAGGGCTTAAGTATTAGAGTTTATGATCACAGTAACAATGAGATCTCACTTGGTTGCGTGATCTAAACTCTAATACTGCACGAGGTTTAGAGTTCAATCGGGAGGCAAAAATCCACCGCCAGGGGTGGAAAGTCTAGTGAGTAACGACACGGCTCGGTCGACGACATGAGAGGTCGCCAAATGGGCCGACGACATAAGGGCCTCCAGTTGGGCCGCCACAAGGGTCGCCCAAGAGGCCAAAGGGCCGGGTCGTTACAATAAAAAAAATGGTTGCAGCCGAGTTTCGAACCCGCAACACGAGCCTTAAGCAAAACGCAGCCAACCGACTATGCTAGCAATCGTTTGTTAACCTTATATGGAGCGAAATATATATATGCAGTAGCTGGAACGTTTGAAATAAATTGGAGAAAAAGGGGCGCGACTGAGAATCGAAGCACATACCTCTGGCTTCGAGCAAAGCCCAACGGACCAACTGGGCTAGCGATCGTTGCTAATTAAATAGGCAGCGGCAAATATATAAGTTATAGTTGGAACAAAAATAACTCTAGTTATAAGGAGAGGATTTAGGTTTCCCGAAACCTAATGTTTTTTTTCTCACCTCTTCTCACGCGGCGTCGACGATTCCTCTCGGGCAGAAACGAAGCCGCGGCTAGGGCTTCGTCTCCAGCGGCCGGCGAGCACTTTTCTCCAAGAGCTCTTCATACCGTTGAGATCCTCTCGTCGAGGAGAGGTTGTGGGCACGAGGAGGAGCTGAAGGTCGAGCTACCGAAACCCTAGAACCTCTCTTCCTCCGGTTGTAAGTTCAAAACAGCGAGGTGAGTTGCTACTCACCTGCAGTAGGATAGCTCCGAGGTTTATTTCTTGTTAATTTCTTTATTTCCGAAGTTTTTCTTCCGGTTGAAGTTGCTGCCGAGAATCTCAAAGAAAGGAGATAGATTTATTTGCTTAGCATGTGGTTTGTTTTCTTCAGGCTCTGTAGATGGAATTCGAATCTGTTTCTATGTAGATTGTTCTGTTTTGTTCTGAAGATTGCTGCCATGTTGTTCTTTTTGTTTAGGGTTCTGTTTGATTGAAGTTTAGTAGCATTCATCCTTGGTTTACTTTCTTTTAAATTCTGTAGTAGCAAGAATTAGTATTTCTGTTGTTAGATATGGGATTTGAATTTGGAACGAAACAAGTTTTATTTAGGTTCCAAGTTTCCAACAGGTTTAGTTCGGTTTGTGTTAGGAAAGGGGCACCAACAGTCCCATTTCTCTATGTTATTTGCAGTAGATAAGGAATAGCTTCAATTGTAGCAGAGAACAACCTCCTTCTTTGTGTATTTTTGCAGACAAAAACAACTCCATTTGGAGATTAGAACAACCCCCTTTGGAGCTTATTCCAGATCAAGTTTCTTTGTGTTCACTGCAAAAAAATGTACAACTCTATTAGAGCATAGGACAACCTCTCTTTTTGATAATTCAGCAAGTTTAATTTTTAAAGTTTCAATTCAGCAAGTTTGATTCCTTTATTTTGCAATTTATTGTGCAGAATGGTTGCTAGGGATTTAGCTGAGTAGTTAGTGAACATCGAGTTTAAGTAGAAGCAATATCCATTTTTCTCTAGCTCATTAGGCATAATTTTGGTATAGAATTCAGCCTACTTTTCTTAGGTGCATATATGCCTCAATAGTTTCCTCTCGAGGTAGGAATGTTTGTAGAATTTTGTAACATTCACAGTGCAGATTTGTATTAGTCTTATATGCAGATTTTCTAGTTTTCATTTGCTATTATTGAGCATGTGCAGTTTTTAATTGCTATAAGTTGAGCATGATCAGTTTTCTTTATTACTAGATACACATGAGCAGTTTCTTTGGTTTTTATTTGCTAATTTAATAAGCATGAACAACCATGTATTCTAGTGGGAAAATAAGAGTTCTATCAAATTCTTTTAGAAGCATTAACAAGTAAAAAGAAAGAAAAAAGAAAAGAAAGAAAAGACCAAGGCCTTAAGTAAATCCCAAAGTCAAGATTTTAGGGATTTTAGCACACAAGGTGCTTATTAGTATGCCAAGGCATTTAAAGAAGTAATTAAGATAATAAGTATTTTACTTTTAAGAAGAGGCTAGTACCCGACTTCCAAGGTTGTCGTTAAACAAATCCAGGTGTTCAATTCCAAGGTCTTGGCCCTGGTAGACCAAGGTCTGCTCTTTTAGGATTGACGGCTCGCTACCCCAACCTATTAGGGAACGCGCATAATTGGTACTAAGCCTGGGCCCAAGAGAAGTTGATTATTATTTTCAAGTATTAAAGTATAAATTTTAAACAAGTGAAATAAAAGAATAAGATTAGAGTAAAAGAAGTAAGTTTCACTTTGTTTTAAAGATCAGCAAGTTTAGCTTTCTTTTATGCTAGCAGCTTTTACATGTTTAGTTTCTTACATGTTATTTATTTGCTAGTTGATGAGCATGTTTAGCTTTATATGTTAGCATTCCAGTTAGTTTGCTTTCTTTATTAGTTTATGAGCATGAGTAGTTATACATGTTATCTTTTCTGTTAGTTGATTTCTTTGCTATTTATGAGCATGAGTAGCTTTACATATTAGCATTCAGTTTTAGCATGTTTTTATTTGTATACATGCATATCGAGTTTTTGTGAGTTAGATAGCGCTCACTAAGCTTTATGCTTATAGACTGCACTTTCTCCTACTGCAGATAAAGAAAAAGGAAAGCTAATATGAAGGAAGGCGACAAGGAGATGCAAGAGGGGTGTGTGATGTCTGCACTATGGAAGTTCTAGGGATCCTTGCGAATAAGATGAATTATGATTTGTTCTTTGAGTTAATTAAGTTTTTATGTGTTAAGGAAATTTGATAACTGTTTATAAGGACACTTGATACTGTGTTTGCTATTCAGTTGTGGTTGTGGATTAGTTTTTCTTTATTGTTGCTGAGTTAGATTTATTATACTGCGTGGTTGTTAGTTATGTGTTCCAGCCGCTTGTGGCTGAGTATATATACTGCATGTATTGTTGAATATGGTCACCGGTACAGGGGAGACTCTGTCGAAATTTTTCGGTAGGGTTTCCATGTGGTTTTTACAATTTTTTTTATTGTAACGACCCGACCCTTTGGCCTCTTGGGCGGCCCTTGTGGCGGCCCAACTGGCGGCCCTTATGTCGTCGGCCCATTTGGCGACCTCTCATGTCGTCGACCGACGACCCTTTGGCCTTGCAGTGGATTTTTGCCTCCCCCAGGATTCGAACTCTAAACCTCCAGGCTTAAGTATTAGAGTTCGAATCCTGGGGGAGGCAAAAATCCACTGCCAGGGGTGGAAAGTCCTAGAGAGTAACGGCACGGCCAAAGGGTCGTCGGTCGACGACATGAGAGGTCGCCAAATGGGCCGACGACATAAGGGCCGCCAGTTGGGCCGCCACAAGGGCCGCCCAAGAGGCCAAAGGGTCGGGTCGTTACAATAAAAAGGCGCCTTTTTATTGTAACGACCCGGCCCTTTGGCCTCTTGGTTACCACTTGGTTACCAGGATTCATAAACTCTAATACTTAAGCCTGGAGGTTTAGAGTTCGAATTCTGGGGGAGGCAAAAATCCACTGCCAGGGGTGGAAAGTCCTAGTGAGTAACGGCACGGCCAAGGGTTATCGGTCAACGACATTAGAGGTCGTCAAATGGGCCGACGACATAAGGGTCGACGGTCGACGACATGAGAGGTCGCCAAATGGGCCAAGTGGGCCGGGTCGTTACAGTAGTTAGATAATAAGAACCCTAGAGATAAAAGAGAACTTAGGTTTATTTTCTCTCGACCCGAATTCCTCTTCTCCTCTCACGCTCGCGACGGCGCACGACGGTCTCGGGCGGAAACGCAGCGAGGTTAGGATTTCGTCTCCGGCGTCGGCCAAGGGGTGTTTTCACGAGATCCTCACACGTTCGTGGCCATCTCGTCGAGGGGAGCACGCGGACGCGAGGAAACACCGGATTTGGAGCTCAGCCGAAACCCTAGAACCTCTCTTTCTCGGTTGTAAGTCCAAGAAAACGAAGGTAAGTTGCTACTCACCTGCGGTAAGAGTTGTTCCGATTTTAAATTGGTGTTTTTCTTGTATTTTTTAGCATGATCGTGAAGATGAAGGGCCTCTGCCGTGAGCTTCCTTGTTGTAGAATGTTTGCTGTCGTGAACCCTAAAGAAAGAAAGGGAAGGGTTAGTTTAGTTCAAGAAGGTGGATTAGATTTCCTTCAAAGCCTTGTAATTAGTATTCCTAGGTTTTGACTCAAACCCTTGTTGTTTGTTACCTTAGTAGGCATGATCGGTTCATGTAGGACTTTGTAGATTTTAGAATCTGTTGTAGTTGTAATGATCTCGAAGTTGTTCTGTTAAATTCTGCAAGGATTGAATGAAGCATGATTTTAGGCTATAAGGTTTTGATCTTTTAACTACGCCAGATCTTGTTCGATTCTGTTTAGGTCTCATTGAATGGATATGAGAAGTTAGTGGTTGCTGTGGTTTAGGTTATCCACTGCTACCATAACCTAAATTGATGTACTGTTACTAACTAAAAAGAGTATTTCTCCAATGTATATGATCCATCTTTTACTTCCCTATGCATGAGTTAGATTTTTATTTGTTAGTTCCTTTAAAGCTAGTTTAAGTTCCGTGAAGCTAATTGTTGATGTTTGGATTCTCTTGAGTTGATCATGGATGTGGTAGCAAAACCTACAAATTCAAGTATAGATTTGGTGAGTATCATGTGTTAAGACTAAAGATGATTTGAATTGATGTAATGAATTTAACATGTGAGAAGTATGTGAGTAATTTAGATATGCTACTTCCATTTGAGTATACAGATTTGAGGTTCTAAACATAAGGTTTAGATAATTTGCTTATGTTAAATCTAAGCATGAGGTTTAGATAATTTGCTTACATTAAATCTGAGCATGAGGTTTAGATAAATTGCTTATGTTGAATCTGAGTTTGAGGTTTAGTTATGCTACTTCCATTCAAGTATATGGATAACATCTGTGCTTGGCTGATTCTGGAATTTTAAATGGATTACGAGTTATAATATCTTTATTGAGTGAATTCCAGATAAGTTGTGTATGAGTCATATTATGGAAAGGAAGTTTGAGAGACGATGAAAATCTGTACTAGCCAGAATATGTTTCTTTTGTTAAGTTTCTTTGCAGAATTTCTGTTAAGCAAGTGCAGATTTTGTTAAGCTAGTATGCAGATTTCTGTTAAGCTCTTATGCAGATTTTTATCAAGCTAGTATGCAGATTTCTATTAAGCATTTGTGCAGATTTTTGATAAGTATTGTATGTGCAGATTTCTTTTGTATTCTATGCATGGTTATGTGTTACATAGTTAGTTTCATTCATAGATGCATACGAAAGTACCCTAATAGTATTTTGGGTTTAAGAAAAATATAAGAAAGATAAAGAAAAGTATAAGACAGATAAAGAAAAGAAAGAAAAAGGCCAAGGCTTAAGTAGATCCCAAAGTCAAGACTTTAGGGATTTTGGCACATAAGGTGCTTATTAAAATGCCAAGGCATTATATATTAGAAGTATTAAAAGATAACAAGTATTTTACTTTCATCAGTGGCACTGTACTGGACTCTCAGTTGTCCTTGGGTTGGGCTCCCATAGTCGTCCCTAGGTTCAGATAACCTAGTAGTAACGGCACGGCCGACGGTCGATGGTCGACGACCTGAGGGTCGCCAAATGGGCCGCCAAATGGGTCGGGTCGTTACAAAAGTAAAAGCAAGTACAGTTGCCGGGCCCAAGAAGAAGTTGATTATTATTTTGAAGTATTATAAGTATAAGTTTTTGAACAAGTAAAACGAGTTTTACATAAACATAAAGTATTAAAGATTAAGTTAGAACAAATGAAATAAGTTTCATATGGTTCTAAAAATCAGTAAGTTTAGTTCTTTATTCTACCATGTTTATCTAGTAGATGAGTAGTTTTCATGTTTACCTATTAGATGAGTAGCATGATTAACTATTAGAATTACATGAGTAGATTCCTTAGCTTTTCTTTGCTATTAGTTTGACATGAGCAGTTATGTTTATGCTTTATTTCTTTTTAGAGCATATAGTTTCTAGTTCTTTTCGTATACATGCACATTCGTGATTTTGTGAGTTAGATAGCGCTTACTAAGCAAATTTTGCTTATAGACTGCACTTCCTCTTACTGCAGATAAAGGAAAAGAAAAGTTATAGCAAGGAAGGCGACAAGGTGGCGCGGATGGTGTGTGATGCCAGGACTATGGAAGCCTTGGGACTTAGTTTAAGAATTTATTAAGATTGTCATTTATTAAGAATGTATTAGATGAGTCATTTTAGTCTTCCGCTGTTAGTTAATTGTATGTTTTTATTTTGTTTCCGCTATTTATTACTTGCATGATTTGATTTCATTAAACTGCGTGGTGATGTTATTCCTTTTGTGTGTTTGATATGTGTTCCAGCCGCTTGTGGCTGAGTATATATTGCATGTATTGTTGAATATGGTCACCGGTACAGGGGAGACTCTGCCAAAATTTTTCGGTAGGGTTTCCATGTGATTTTTAATCATACCGGTTAAGTAGAGTTAGTAATTAAGTAACGGTCATCCTTAGAGAGTAGTAGTAGTAAGAAGGGTGGTCGTTACAAGGTTGTTGAGGACCCTATGTTAACAAAAAATTATCAACGAAAAATGTACAATTAAATAATTTTAAATTAATCTCAAGTAAACATATGTGTGTATATAAAATATATAAACCTTTACAACTTCCCACATAGGCTTCTTTTCCCCTTTCCTTTGCTTGTTCGAATTGAACAATTTCAAGCTCCTTTGTTTAACATGAGTTGACAAATGAGTAATAAATTAAAGTAAATGCTTAATTAAAAAATAAATATGTACTCACATATCCACTACATATTTCCCGTCCTCATAACGATTGCGATGATTAAGTGAATCGAACAAATAAACCATCTCCACATAAGGGTTGATGACAATCAAAATCTAATGACAACTATTCATAAAACAGATAGTCAATGCATAAATTCAACAAAATTGTTAAAATAAATCTATTAAAAATGAAATTATAATATTTATTTACCCAACATTGTGAGGTGCCAAAACTAGCTAATTTTTTGTTACACCACTCAGCCTATCAGCCAACACACTTGCCCAGTTATTCAAGTATTCAGTCTTTTCATTTTTGTCAAGTTTGGATACATATGGCATTACTGGAAGTGTTTATGGATCCACAAATCTGAACTTATCGGCCTTGTTTTCTTTTTTCATCTTTTTGAAGAGAAACCTTCCATTCAAGCAAAAAAATGTTTGCCTGTTAATACAAATAAAATGAAAAAAATGAGTGATGTGAAAACTTACCACATGTAAGCAACCAGATAATTAACAGACTTTGGCTCCAACTCATAAATAGGTGTGATGTCTTCAATGTTCACTAGCAGTTCGTACTCATGGTCAAAGAAATCATGATAAAAAACAATTGATATAGTTTTTTCGGGGCTGTCCAAAACACGCATAGAGTAACAGTACAATAAATGTAATGACCGTGGCACATTTGATGGCAAGACAGGATTACTTCTTTTTGCAACACTTTTCTTCCTTTGAGGCTTCTACAAATTGCAAATGTAAATATGTTAGTAGAAAGTTTTATCTCTTATGTTCAGCATCTTTCTGAACAACCCTTTAATTGGGTTTCAATTACCATCAATGTTCTTGTTCATACATGTAACCTCAATGTACAGATTACATGTGTGTGCTAGCTCTTATATATCTTGTATTACTAAATTGTATCCAACAAATACGTACAACCTTCAATCAAAATCTAAGAAGGTTTGGTTGGAAAAATCCAACTAAACAACTATGCCAAGCAAATGAGAAAAAAATCAGAAAACCATACACTAACCAAATCAAAAGCTGGAAATCTGTGGTTGCTGAAACGATTCCTCAAAAATTCCCAATGAAGAATTAAATTTGTACTCACAGTGTGGTGGCCGAATGAGTCAGAAATTTACCTCATTTTTCATCACTACCCAACGTGCAGGCCAAGCAACATGGGTCCCAATTGCGCCACCAATGGTGTCACATTCATTTGGAATGGGAAAGGGCAACCTTGCTGAATTCTCCACAACCTCATCAATCAAGACGCGCATGCAATTCATGGGTAACGGGACACCATGAAGTAATTTTCCATCCCCATTGGCATGAATAACTGTACCATATGCCACAATATTGGACTTTGATTCCAGTGACAGTGCAACTGGCATACCCTAGAAGACAATCAATCATGTCACACATTGATGGACTCATTATTGAAAATAATATTAAGTATCCACAATTAAATACATATATACCTGCAAAAACTTAGTCTTGCTTAAAACTTGCATGTCCTCATCATTCAAAATTTTACTCTTCTCTGGTTTGATCTTATCCTCACTCGTGGTAGACAACTTCACCGAGCAACTACCTTTCTCCTCAAACTCAAAGTCGTATCCACCCTTTTTGAACATTTCTTCAAGTTTCTGTATGCGTGTATCTTGTTCTACTATCCGTGCACTTTGTTCTGAGATTAGCTTCTTTGCATCTAACAACTCCTTTTGATGATGAAGGATTAAGTCACCATCCTGCAGAGGAGTATTCCAGATTTTGGAAACATTAAAATAGATTGTTGGAGTAATATGACCTCCAATCCCCCTAACACGCCCAGCATGTTTTTCAGAATCTAGTGCGTTTGTGAGGATATCTTTCCTAGCCCCTTCAAACCGCAGCTTCCCCTCCTTTTTTTGTTGAACGTAATCATCCTAACATGCCCAGACAAACAAAATAGTTACTAACAACAAAATGAATCAATAAAAAATAGTTATTTTTCATGTATCATATACAATCTTTTTTTTGTAATTTTGAGATTATCGCCTTCAAATTCACCCTCCTTATTGGCTCGTCCTCTCTTCCAAACAATAGCTCGATTTATATCATCATCATTACATAAATCAGATGCCTACAAAAAAAAATGAATCATGCCCTGTTCCTACAAAATTAGATTCAAAAATAAACCACCAGCTTCAACATACTCACAATTTCGTCAGCGAAACGTGCATATCCTTTACGGGACAGCCGATGAGGGTATACGTTCTGCCTTCTTCTATTCTTTTGTTCATCACTTACTCTCTACTTAAAAATTAAAATCAATTAAGTTCACTATCAACATTCAAAATATATATATGTGAACTTTAATGCAAATTGTCTGTGGTGTAAAGAAAAAATAGCATTCTATGGAAGGTTCAAGGAAACAAACAGTTAGAGAACCCTTAGCCTTAGAATTACACAAGGAAATAATTAATCTTATCTGTTAGAAGTATTGTTATAACAATTATCTCTTCTATTAAGAAACAAAGCAAATGAAAGAGAGATAATGTTATCTAAGCCATTATCAAAAACATATTGCTTGTTTCTTCGACTTTATGTTATAACAAAAGTAAAGATTTCAAAAAGGAGTAAAAGTATGAACCCTAGCATCGAGTAGATTTGCGTAAGATAAAAACCCCCTAGTATGGGTTTTTTCATAAGGTGGAGAACTGGAAATTTTAAAACTGACAGCGAATAAATGAATCACACTATGTTAAATAAAGATCCTATTGTAGAACATCAGTTAAGGACCATTAGGACTATCTTCTAAAAATTAAAATCAATTATGAATCTTACCCTAAAGTTGGCAGACATGCGAGTTATTACAAAGGAACTCCAATCCTCTTGTGAATAGCCAATCGAGGGATCTTTCAACTCATCAGGTTTATCTAGCTTGCTGAAAACAAACTTTTGAGTGAGAAAAGCTTTATATTGACGTCATTTATTATTTGCTGAATTTAAACATCCTTTCCTCCAAGTTGGGTCAATATTGTACATCAGCTGTAAAAACATATAAAAAATTTAACAAGCACGTTAAATATAGCATAACCACAGCCTACTGCTCATTTAAGTTCTCAAAGCATTCTAACTTACATTCACTGATTCCCATATTAACTCTTTAACATCATTTGGCACCTGCTTCCATGATTTGTAAGTTATTGAGATCTTTTCTCGAACGAGAACGTCAATGTAGCTTTGAATTTCACCCGCAAATTCTCCAACTGGCTGTCCAATTTTATTGAAGCTAACATCCTTTTTAATTCCTTGGACCCTTAGCCTAACAAGCCTATCCAAACGTGTACGCCCCCTCGATGTTCTTGTTGACTCTGTTTCTGTAGATTTCATTGAAGTTTGACCCTCGCAACTATTGTTAGTGGCAGAATATGAAGAACTTTATTTAGCCTTCTGAATCCTCAGTAATCTCTTTGCATTAGCTGTCATATTGTCCATATCCAAATTCTGATGAGAACCCTATTTCCTGCAAAAGGCAGCAACCTGTTAGGCATTTAAATTATAGAGAAAATAAAGCGAGAATGAAGACAAATGATAGTTATATTACAATAAGAATAAATATGTTAACAAAATAGATCAACAAACAAAATTTACACACAGGTTAAACAATAGATTACACTTAATTATTGTCAATCCATGTCCCATCACAGTTTTCACGAACGTATGATGGTTCATTTTCATCTATGGCGTCAACGTCCATTGATTCCATTGATATAAACCCTCCTGTGAAACTTGGATAGTGGATTGTAGCATTTTCCAACTCATCACCATTTATGTATTCCATGTGATCCCTATTAGGAGTGGCAAGTACAACATGCCATGCAGGATCTTGAGGATCTTCAATGTAGAATATCTGCTTTGCTTGACTCCCTAAGTTAAAAGAGTCAGATTTAAATCCAATTCTGTTGAGGTTTACCAACGTGAAACCAAGGTCATCAACTTTAATATCGGTATTATTCTCAACCCAATTACATTTAAACATCGGAACTTGAAAATTGTGATAATCGAGTTCCCAAATTTCTTGAATAACTCCATAGAAAGTCATGTCTTGTTGGTTGCTACTCGGAAAACCTAGAGGTTCCACTGTATAAAAATTTTGTACAAAGGTCTGAACCTTTTCCTAGCTACCATGTGTTCTTTTAAATTAAATTTTGGATCGCCTGCGGAACTTAACACGTTTGATCCAAAACTTAATTTATTTGTTCTTTTAGGTTTAGACTTGGATCTCCTGCGGAACTTAACACGTTTGATTCAAATCACCTAAGTTATTAATTTCATTAAATATTAATTTCCATAATTGGTTCCCAGTACTGACGTGGCGAGGTACATGGCCTTCTTGGATCTGGGAGCAACCACCACCGACTAGACAAAACCTTTTATGGAAAGCTAATATTTAATTTCCTAAAATAACTTTAGGTTAACTGAAAGGAACAATCAAATCACAAGGAAAAGAAATAAACATAAGAACACTACATCGAAAATAAATTCGAAATACTAGAATCGTAAGCCTCTTGTATTTGGTATTATTTCCAAAAATAACTAGTATGATGCGGAAAGGAAAAATACTAGTTATACCTTTTAAAAAGACCTCTTGATCTTCTACCGTATTCCTCTTCTAACCTCGGACGTTGTGTGGGCAACGATCTTCCGAGATGAGAAACCACCAATGCACCTTCTTCTCCTCCTAGCTAGGTTCGGCCAAAACAAAAGAGCTTCACCAAGGATGAAGAAAAAACCACCAACCAAGCTCCAAGGGATGCAAGCTTTCTCTCCTTCTTCTTCTTCTTCTCCAAGTAGTATCCGGCCACCACAAGAGCTTCAAGCCAAGGAGAGTTTCAGCCACCACAAAGAGGAAGAGGGGAAGAGAGGATGGTCGACCACACCAAGGAATAAGAGAGGGAGAAAAATAATAGAGGTTCACCAATTGAAGGCACCCCAACCCCCTCTTTTATATTCCTTGGCCTTGGTAAACTAGGAAATTTAATTACAATAAAATTTCCTTAATTTTCCTTGACATGAATTAATTAAGAAAATTTAAACAAAATTTCTTAAAACTCCATGTCTTGGCCGACCACATCAAAAGGGGCAAATTAGGTGAGTTTCAATCAACAAATTAAAACTTCCTAATTTGTTTCCAGAAATTTTAAAAATAAAATTTCTCTTCAAAAATCTCTTCATGGTTGATAAAAAGAAATTTATATAATTTTAATTTTTTAACATGTGAATAATTTTCAAAGAGAAAATAAAATATCTTTCCAATCTACAAATAAGGAAAGAGATCTAATCTCTTTTTTTAATCTTTTGTAGACCCTTTTAAGAGAGATATTTTAATTTTAATTCTCTTTAATAAATTATATCTTCCATATAATAAAAATTAAAATTAAAATTCTTTTTAATTTCATTATGGTCGGCCCCCTCTAGCTTGGGTTCAAGCTAGGGCCGGCCACCCATAAACCAAGCTTAGGTCGACCCTAGCTTGATTCCCAAGCTAGCTTGGTCGGCCCCCTTTAGGTGGGTATAGAAGGTGGGTATAGGTGGGTATAGTACTCTATAAATAACAGACTACGATAGGGACCGAGAGGAGGAATTAGTTTTGGTCTCCTGATAAAATTAAGCATCCCGTGTTCGCCCTGAACACACAACTTAATTTTATCAATAATAATTCATTCCACTAGAGAACTATTATTGAACTACCGCACCAATCCCAAATTACATTTTGGGCTCCTTCTTATTATGAGTGTGTTAGTCTCCCTGTGTTTAAGATGTCGAATGTCCACTAATTAAGTAAGTTACTGACAACTCACTTAATTAATATCTAGCTCCAAGAGTAGTACCACTCAACTTCATCGTCATGTCGGACTAAGTCCACCTACAGGGTTTAACATGACAATCCTTATGAGCTCCTCTTGGGGACATTCTCAACCTAGATCACTAGGACACAGTTTCCTTCTATAATCAACAACACACACTATAAGTTATATCATTTCCCAACTTATCGGACTTATTGATTTATCGAACTAAATCTCACTCATTGATAAATTAAAGAAATAAATATCAAATATATGTGCTTGTTATTATATTAGGATTAAGAGTACACACTTCCATAATAACTGAGGTCTTTGTTCCTTTATAAAGTCAGTATAAAAGAAACGACCTCAAATGGTCCTACTCAATACACTCTAAGTGTACTAGTTTAATTATATAGTCAAGATAAACTAATTCCTAATTACACTACGACCTTCCAATGGTTTGTTCCTTTCCATTTTGGTCGTGAGCTACTGTTTATAATTTATAAGGAACCGATAACATGATCTTCTGTGTGTGACACCACACACCATGTTATCTACAATATAAATTAATTAAGCAACTACATTTATCTTAAATATAGACATTTGACCAATGTGATTCTTATTTCTATATAAATATTTATACCAGAAGCTAGGCTTTTAGTATACATCCTAACAATCTCCCACTTATACTATAAGACTAAGCTGACATATCTGCTACCATACATCTGATTCCCAACCCTTCAACATACCCATCAAAAGCTCTCGCCTTAAGGACCTTAGTGAAAAGATTTATAGGTCATCATCTGATGCAATCTAGGCAGCAACAACTTCTCCTCGTTTATACGATTTCTCGTATTGGGTGGTACTTGTGCTCTATTGTGTTTACTTGCCTTATAGACTTATGGTTTCTTCGAGTTTGCTACTGCACCAATATTATTACAATAAATTGTAATAATCTTTGGACAAACTAGAAATCATATCTAAGTCTATCTTGAGGTTATTGAGTCATTCAGCTTTTATGGTTACCTCAGAGGCTTGCCATATACTAAGCTTCTATGGTGGAGTCCAGAAAAACACCTATGCTTATCACTCTTCTATAGTTATGACTTTACCTCCTAAAGTAAACACAAAACCCCCGAGGTTGACTTATTATTGTCCTTATCCGATTGGAAGTCAAAATCCATGCAACCCACAGGGACCAAAATAGCTGCCTTGTAAGCTAGGATATAATCTCTAGTGCCTCTAAGGTACTTTTATATATGCTTTACTGCAGATTAATGTCCTTGTCTAGGGTTACTTTGATATATGCTAACCATGCCCACGGCAAAACAGATATCCTATCTCGTACACTGCATTGCATATATTAGGCTTCCCAGAGCCGAAACATAAGGAACTGCCTTCATGTCCTTTATCTCCTTTAATGTCTTCAAAGACATCTCTTTAGATAAAGCTACTCCATGCCTAAAAGGTAAGAAACCTTTCTTAGAGTTCTGCATGCTTAAAACGAGCAAGGATTTTTCCGATATATGAAGCTTGGGATAAGTAAAATATTTTTTTCTTGCGATCCCTTATTACTTTGATCTCAAGAATATATACATTCTCCCAAGTCCTTTATATCGAATTGTTTGGACAACCATATCCTTACTTCTGACAACATTTTGATATTGTTTCCAACTATCAAAAATGTTATCTACGTATAGTACAAGAAATATCACCACGTTTCCATCACACCTTTTGTATACACAAGACTTATCCGGTTATTAAATAAATCCATAGGTCTGGATTACTTTGATAAACCGAATATTCCAAGACCTTGAAGCTTTGCCTCAGTTCATAAACTGATTGAGCTTGCATACAAGATGCTCTTAGCCCTTTGCAATGAACCCTTTTGGTTGCTTTATATGGATGGTTTCTTCAAGACTTCCATTAAAGAATACTGTCTTGACATCCACTTGTCAAATAGATAAAAGAATCCGGATAGACTTAAGCATGATTACCAGTGAAAAGTTTCCTTTTTCATCAAGCCTTGCTTTAAAAGTTTCTACCTTCCTGTCTATCCCTCTTTTCCTATTATAGACCTTTTTATACCCAAAGGCTTTTACACCATTTAGTGGTTCTACAAGCTTCCAGATTTTATTAAAATATATATATTCTAATTCTATTATTCATTACTCTTTGCCAAGATACTGCATCTTTATCTTGGAGTGCTTCGTCATATATCTGGAGATTAGGTTCATGTCCTCCAGGGATCCAGTCCAAAAACTCTCCCAAAACATGAATCTTTTTAGGTTGCCTAACAACCCTCCCACTACGACGATGCACTTTCTGCAATTGTGTATCATTTGTGATACGTGTTGCAGTTTCTTGTAATATTTCATCTTGTACAGTTGGTACTAGGTTAGACATGTCCTTTATTATTTCCTTAAGAACAAATTTACTTAAGGGCACGTGATTTATTACATAGTCCTTTTCTAAAAATCGGTCATTGATGCTAACAATGACCTTCTGATTTTTAAGACTATAATCCTACTTTCATTTCTCTAGGATAACCTGCAAACAAGTGAATTCCTGTCCAACTTATCATTATCTCTCTTCAGCATATGTGCTGGACTACCCGAATCCGAATATGCTTCAAAATAGGCTTACGCTTATTCAGCAATTCTATATGAGTAGAGAGTTCTGACTTTGGAAGGTACTATGTTCACTTCCATTTCCAGAGTATATCCTTAAAATGAATTTGGTAATTTTCCAAATAACTCATCATCAATCTACTTATTTCTATAAGAGTCCTATACCTTCCTTTTTCTACACCATTCTGTTGGGGTGTACCAGGTGCAGTTAGTTGGGATTGAATCCCTACTTCTGATAAGTGACTCCTAAATTCTCCCAAAGAGGTGCTTGCCACTACGATCTCACCGTAGTGTCTTGATACTTTTACTTTGACTTTTCTCCGCATCAACCTTGTACTTTTTGAACTAATCAAAAACACTTAGTCTTGCGGGACATCAAGTAAATGTATTTGTATCTTGAATAGTTGTCTATAAAATAGACAAAATATTCGATACTACCTCTTGTCTGGATAGTCATAGGATCACACAAATCAGAATGAACCAATTCCAACATATCTTTGGCTCCATACCCCTTAGACTTAAAAGCTTCTTGGTTATTTTTCCTTCCAAGTAAGACTTGCAGGTTGGAAAGATTTCCACTACTAATGAACCCAAAAGTTCATTAGCTACCAATGAATCCTACTCAAGTTAATATAACCTACCCTTAGATGCCAAAGATATAATTGGTTCATTTCCGAAGGTTGCTTTCTCTTAAAGTTAGAAGATGTGTTACTAATTTCCATTTGTTGCATCGTGGGAGTTATTGGATTTATAAATTGTCAACCAACGTACCAGAACAGATAACCTCCCTCTTTTTCTTAATAACAACTTTGTTATTAAAAGAGGCAGAATATCAAGTTTTTTGAATAGTTTAGAAACTGAAAACTAGTTCTTTCTAAACTTGGTACGTAAAGACAATTACTTAAAATCCATATTTTATTCTTATCAAAGGATAAACATCTCCCACTGCAACAGCTGCCACTTTTACAGCAATGCCCATGTGGACGGTGTTTTTATTTTCATTTAGTTGTCGGGTTTCCTGGAACCCTGCAATGAATTGCGGACATGATTAATGGCATCTGTATCTACACTCCAGGTTCTGGTATATAACACCACTAAACATGTTTCAACTAATGAATTAAATACACTTATATTATTCTTAGTTCTAAGAAGACAGTCTACCTTAATGTCCAAGTCCTATTTTCAATCATTACAATTGGGACTACTAAGTCTTTTCTATAGTATAACAACTAGGGAATTGACAAACATTTTTAATCCTAAGAATCACAAAAATATTTGGTCAAGATCAATTCTTTAAAATCCCTATGAATTTTGTATGCTACGATAGTGCGGACGTATACAAAATCAAAAAGGAGATTTTATCTATTAATTTTATTATCTCGTCAACTTTACTTTATGACGAATAAAATTAATAGTTGATCTGTCTTTGATCAAATATTTGGTCAAAACCTTTTGAATTTAAAATAGCATTGATTCCTCAAACAATATTATTTAAATTCACCAACACCTCAAACACCGTGAATTTTGCATGCCACGATAGTGTGGACGTATACAAAATTTAAACATTTGTAAGAGGAGGGTTTTATCCATTAATTATGTAACGACCACCCTTCTTACTACTACTACACTCTAAGGATGACCGTTACTTGACTACTAACTCTACTTAACCGGTATGATAAAAATCTTTAGGAAAACCCTACCGAAAAATTTCGACAGAGTCTCCCCTGTACCGGTGACCCCAAACTGGGATACATAACATGTATACTCAGCCACAGGCGGCTGGAACAGATATTTTCACAACCATGCAGTATAATAGCACAATAAAAATATGAAACTACTCTAGCAATGGCAAACAACCATATCACTCCAACAATAGGAGGTATCAAACTACAAATGCGGAAATAAACTCAATTACAATCTCAACTTCATCATAGCATTAAGGAGAAAAGAAAATGAAACATAACAAATCTTAAACTAAGTGAGTTCTTTAGCTAAGTCTCAAGGATCTCCATAGTCCACACATCACACACCGTCACAGCATCTCCTTGTCGCCTTCTTCCTTATATTTTAGCTTTTCCTTTATCTGCAGTAGGAGGAAATGCAGTCTATAAGCATAAAGCTTAGTGAGCGCTATCTACTCACAAAACTCGATATGCATGTATATCAATAAAAACATGCTAAAACTGAATACTAACATGTAAAGCTACTCATGCTCATAAATAGCAAAGAAAACAACTAACTGAAAAGCTAACATGTATAGCTAATCATGTTCATAAATAGCAAAGGAATCATACTAACTGAAATACTAAACATGTACAACTAATCATGCTCATAAGTAGCGAAGAACTAACTGAAAAGCTAACATGTAAGGTTAATCATAGAACTATCATGTGTATCAATAAGAAACTGAATTGATACCTAAGCTAAACTAATTAATGCTAAACTGAGTCTAACTTGTATTCACATACTAATTTGTGAAGTTTTGAAAAACTATTTACATAATAGATTAAAATAATAATCATGCTGCTGATGGGCCCGGCAACTGTACTTGCTGTGCGCGCATCCCTAACTAAACCCGGGATTGCAAGTTCCGAGTCTAGTAGGGTTTACTAGGTTATCTAAACCTAGGGACGACTGTGGGAGCCCAACCCAATGGATATCTAATCCAGTACAGTGCCACTGCTGAAAATAAAATACTGATTCCATAACTAATTTTCTTACCTTGCTTTAATTAGGTTATCTGAACCTAGAACTAGGTTATCTGAACCTAGAGGCGACTGTGGGAGCCCACCCATTGGGCCGTAGTCTCATATAAGCTGAAGCAAGACTAAATAAGTTATTTTAAATGCTTCTACTGCATTAACTGAGCTATTAAAATGCCTACTGTAGCATTATATCGAGCTAAGCATTTTATCAAGCAGTTGGTGTGCACTAGAACACACCCTACGTACTGAAAATCTGTATACAAAGCTTAACATAAAGCTGCATGCAAAGCTTAACAAAAATCTGCATATTAAGCCTATCAAAATCTGCATACTTTACTTATAAAAATCTGCATGCTATAAAAATAGAACTGCTCATGTTATTCCAATAGCAAATGGGAAACTAGAACAACTTAAGCATGCTGTGAAAGTAAAACCAATTCAACTACTAGGCATGCAATAGAATCTAGAAAATAAAGGAATCGTTGCTGCATGGAATTAACAGAATATCATGCTTCATCAGGAAATACTAAACAGCAATGAAAACTAAAACTGCTCATGTGTATCCAGTAATAAAGAAAACTGATCATGCTCAACTCATATGCTTAAACCATTCTACAACTTCAGTGCATGAATAGAGTCTAATAGCAAAACAAAAAGAACTGCTCATACCCAACTAGTAGCAAATGAAACACTGCATACGTTCAGCTAATGGTAAATAAAAACTGGTGTTTATTTCGGCCTAAGTGAATGCATGTGCCTCTATTCTTTTAATTAGTTGGAAAGGATTAAGTCATTTATGCATAGAGTTGAGTTCTCTATTGCTTCCTTTTTTCATATGTCAAATACTGATACTTGGATATAGACCCTAATGAGATATAATACTCAAGTCTGAATATCATAGGTTTAGTTCACAATCATAATGACTTAGATCAACAATCTAACAATTCAAACACCTCAAGGAAAAGATGATACTGCTACTAAAGAGTTGATACATGATATACTGGAACCAGAACTTAATGGGTCTACACATTCTAAATTCTTTCCAACTAAATAAAGCATAAAGAGAAGTTGTTGCTGTTAAACGGGATTTACTATGACAGAACTTGGGAGATCTACATATTCTCAATTTGTTCCAACCAAGCAAAACATAAGGGACAAAATTGCTATTGCTACCACAGGTTGGAACGTAACATGAATCACTTCCAACATAACAAAGCATAAGGAAAGAATGTGCTACTGCTAACCTTGATTTATTAAGAAATCTGTAACTAAAACACTATACTACGAGATCAGTGAATCTAAAACCATATAACACCTATTTTCATTGTCTAGCAGTGAAAATCCGAAACCCTTAAACTACATATGAACTGATCATGTCCTTTAAGATCACCATAGAAAAACCTAACTCAAAGTCGGAATTACCAATTATAAGGCCTGAAGGAAGAAAACAACCCTATGCCTAACCTAAACAATTCATCTCCTTACTTTGAAGTTCACGGCAGCAAACTTCTAAAGCAACAAGATCTAAACTCTACCGAATCCAAACTACAATTCGAAACAACACAATCTGTTTCCCTTCTTTGAAAGTCACAGCATATCTTATTAGGTCAAGGAGGTGTAAAACAATATCAAGAAACATTTTGAAGCTCTTTTCCATATCTGTATCGAGACCCAAAGGAAAACTCACGGCAATAGCATAAAACCAAAATCCCTAGCTAAATTCTGAAACTTGTAGGGCTCATGTGTAAACCGAACATACCAATTAGGGTAACAAACAGGAAACCCAAATCAAACGCTGAATTGCTAACATCAAAGCTTGAAGAAAACTAAATCCGAAACCTCAATTCACAGCGACAAGGCAGAAAATCCCGGAAGCAAACAAAGAAGAATCAAAGCTCGCGGAACTACTCCTACTGCAGGTGAGAAGCAACTCACCTTCGGTTCTTGGACTCAAACCGAGAAGGAGGAAGGTTCTAGGGTTCGGAAGGCTTGAGATCTCGGCCCTACTTCATGCTCACGACTCCTCCTCAACGAGAAGAGCTTAAGGTGGAGAAACCCTTCGGAGAACCTTGGCCGGCCGCCGTAGACACCGGATTGCTCGCTGCGTCTTCGCTGAGAAAAGCCGCGCCGTCGAACTCGAGAGAAGGGGAGAGGGATCGAGAGAAATAAATCCTCTCTTAACTTAACCTCTTTTTATAACCTAGGGTTATTCTTAAGTTCGGTTATTGCTTAACTAATTTTGTTTCCTATTCTAAACAGAACCGATTGCTAGCACACTTGGTCAGCGCGTGCGTGGGTTAAAGTTTGGCTTGTGGGTTCGAATCCTGCCTGTAACCAATTTTTATCTATTAATTCTTGTTATTAACTTCTGCTCATTAAATAAGATTCTTCCTTTATTTAATCAAGCAACAATTGTTAGCCCAGTTGGTTGATCCGGTTTTGCTCGGGTCCGAGCTCTTGGGTTCAAAACCCGACTTCAACATATTCTTTTCCCTTTTTTCCTACCTTTTCCTCTTGGTAAAAATATCAAACGAACTCCAAAAATTTCATAAAAATACTCTAAAAATTTCTAAAAATCTCTAGAATTTTTTAAAGCATTTCTAGATTTTAATAAGGTCTTTTAGGACTCCAAATCATGAAATTTGGGGTGTTACAAATTATCTTGTCAATAAATCTTTATGACAAATAAAATTACCTCAAACACCGTGAATTTTGTATGCCACGATAGTGTGGACGTATACAAAATCAAACATTTGTAAGAGGGGTTTTTAATTTTATTATCTTGTTAACCTATTTATTTGACAAATTAATAGTTGGTTTTCTTCGGTCACACAAATAATAGCAGTGACTCCGATGGGGAGGATACTATTAGATGTGTCTAAGTGTATACCATTACTTGACACTAAGTCCATTAATAAGATTGTGCCCCTTCTGATGGGGAAGATCACACACTCTTAATTAACTTCTTATAGTCATCCAAAATGGAAGTTTAATCTAGTGATCTGCAAACAAGCTCATCCGATATGGAGGAAGGCACTCAGAGCCAACGCGCAAGCTTGTTGCATCACTTATAAACCAGTAATGGAGACCGTGGAATTTATTTAAAAATAAATCCCTCTCCCACTTAGTTATTTAAAGTGAGGAATTTTGACTATGCTAGCCTACTTAGCATGCATACTAACAAGCACACACAACACAGCATAAAAAGCAATAAATAGAAAAACTAATTTCCAACTATTATGGCTTTTATCTATTGTTGTCCTCCGTGTGTCGCCAACCCTAGCTGCTACCATCTTTGGCCACCGCCACCGGGTCTAGTTGTCGCATCCATCTTGCTCCTTGTTCCGCTGCGCCTCTGATCCTCAAAAGGTTCCACACCTTGCAAGATTCGATCCTCGACATAAATAGAATTTTACATTTTTCGATCCTATATTCCTCGAAGGAATGTACATGTAAACTAGATCGAACATAAAATAAAATTTACATCCATCGATCCTATATTCCATAATAGGAATATACATGTAACTAGATCAAAAAATAAAATCCTAATAAAACTAAATACAGCTCCTGCTGTATTTTATAATACAATCATACACACACAATAAAATGCCCTTGACATGTCCAAGGGTCCAATCACACACATAATAACTATAAGCCATAATAGTTGGATCCTGCATCCACAAAGTTAGCACATCCTACTATTAACCTGCCTAAATTATGTATGACATGTGCATAATTAAACTAATACCAAATACACAGAGGCAAAACCCTAGCTCTGATACCAATTGTTGGTTGCTACTCGGAAAACCTAGAGGTTCCACTGTATAAAAATTTTGTACAAAGGTCTGAACCTTTTCCTAGCTACCATGTGTTCTTTTAAATTAAATTTTGGATCGCCTGCGGAACTTAACACGTTTGATCCAAAACTTAATTTATTTGTTCTTTTAGGTTTAGACTTAGATCTCCTGCGGAACTTAACACGTTTGATCCAAATCACCTAAGTTATTAATTCCATTAAATATTAATTTCAATAATTGGTTCCCAGTACTGACGTGGCGAGGCACATGGCCTTCTTGGATATGGGAGCAACCACCACTGACTAGACAAAACCTTTTATGGAAAGCTAATATTTAATTTCCTAAAATAACTTTAGGTTAACCGAAAGGAACAATCAAATCACAAGGAAAAGAAATAAACATAAGAACACTACATCGAAAATAAATTCGAAATACTAGAATCGTAAGCCTCTTGTATTTGGTATTATTTCCAAAAATAACTAGTATGATGCGGAAAGGAAAAATACTAGTTATACCTTTTAAAAAGACCTCTTGATCTTCTACCGTATTCCTCTTCTAACCTCGCACGTTGTGTGGGCAACGATCTTCCGAGATGAGAAACCACCAATGCACATTCTTCTCCTCCTAGCTAGGTTCGGCCAAAACAAAAGAGCTTCACCAAGGATGAAGAAAAAACCACCAACCAAGCTCCAAGGGATGCAAGCTTTCTCTCCTTCTTCTTCTTCTTCTCCAAGTAGTATCCGGCCACCACAAGAGCTCCAAGCCAAGGAGAGTTTCGGCCACCACAAAGAGGAAGAGGGGAAGAGAGGATGGCCGACCACACCAAGGAATAAGAGAGGGAGAAAAATAATAGAGGTTCACCAATTGAATGCACCCCAACCCCCTCTTTTATATTCCTTGGCCTTGGTAAACTAGGAAATTTAATTACAATAAAATTTCCTTAATTTTCCTTGACATGAATTAATTAAGAAAAATTAAACAAAATTTCTTAAAACTCCATGTCTTGGCCGGCCACATCAAAAGGGGCAAATTAGGTGAGTTTCAATCAATAAATTAAAACTTCCTAATTTGTTTCCAGAAATTTTAAAAATAAAATTTCTCTTCAAAAATCCCTTCATGGTTGATAAAAAGAAATTTCTATAATTTTAATTTTTTAACATGTGAATAATTTTCAAAGAGAAAATAAAATATCTTTCCAATCTACAAATAAGGAAAGAGATCTAATCTCTTTCTTTAATCTTTTGTAGACCCTTTTAAGAGAGATATTTTAATTTTAATTCTCTTTAATAAATTATATCTTCCACATAATAAAAATTAAAATTAAAACTCTTTTTAATTTCATTATGGCCGGCCCCCTCTAGCTTGGGTTCAAGCTAGGGCCGGCCACCCATAAACCAAGCTTAGGCCGACCCTAGCTTGATTCCCAAGCTAGCTTGGCCGGCCCCCTTTAGGTGGGTATAGAAGGTGGGTATAGGTGGGTATAGTACTCTATAAATAACAGGCTACGATAGGGACCGAGAGGAGGAATTGGTTTTGGTCTCCTGATAAAATTAAGCATCCCGTGTTCGCCCTGAACACACAACTTAATTTTATCAATAATAATTCATTCCACTAGAGAACTATTATTGAACTACCGCACCAATCCCAAATTACATTTTTGGCTCCTTCTTATTATGAGTGTGTTAGTCTCCTCGTGTTTAAGATGTCGAATGTCCACTAATTACGTAAGTTACTGACAACTCACTTAATTAATATCTTGCTTCAAGAGTAGTACCACTCAACTTCATCGTCATGTCGGACTAAGTCCACCTGCAGGGTTTAACATAATAATCCTTATGAGCTCCTCTTGGGGACATTCTCAACCTAGATCACTAGGACACAGTTTCCTTCTATAATCAACAACACACACTATAAGTGATATCATTTCCCAACTTATCGGGCTTATTGATTTATCGAACTAAATCTCACCCATTGATAAATTAAATAAATAAATATCAAATATATGTGCTTGTTATTATATTAGGATTAAGAGTACACACTTCCATAATAACTGAGGTCTTTGTTCCTTTATAAAGTCAGTATAAAAGAAACGACCTCAAATGGTCCTACTCAATACACTCTAAGTGTACTAGTGTAATTATATAGTCAAGATAAACTAATTCCTAATTACACTACGACCTTCCAATGGTTTGTTCCTTTCCATTTTGGTCGTGAGCTACTGTTTATAATTTATAAGGAACCAATAACATGATCTTCTGTGTGTGACACCACACACCATGTTATCTACAATATAAATTAATTTAGCAACTACATTTATCATAAATATAGACATTTGACCAATGTGATTCTTATTTCTAGATAAATATTTATACTAAAAGCTAGGCTTTTAGTATACATCCTAACATGTCTGACACAATTGGTTTTTTGTCCTTCGCACTAGCAACTTGCATTGTCTGTGTAACTAAGCTTACTCTGGAGTTTTGAACAGCTCGTGTATCATCGTGCTCTTTTTTATGATACGTAACTCCATCAATCAAATAACTAGAGTACTTCAACACTTGATTGCTAGGTCCGCGCGCTATCCACTTCAATCTTTCTGATATTTGAGAGTTGGAATTGCCAACTGCTCTCACACGATCACATAACCAGCCAATAAACGTCCAATTATGCTCATCTTGTAGCCACTTTTTGGATTTGGCTTTATGAGGAAAGCTTGAGTTCAAAAATTCCAAGTGCTCCCTAATGAACAGATTAAGGATAAGTTAACTAATGGAATACTAATAAGTTAATTAGTAGAACATAAGAATAGTGCAATAAATATAAATAAGTAAGAGAATTATTCGATATAAGGATCAACGTCAACATCATTTTCCAAGACATAATGATGTGCTTGATGCAACTCATCATGACAAGTTAAGTGTAATATTGAGCTAGATAGAGGCCTAGTAAGTTGTACTTGCCAATACCTTGATGGGATCCCAATTGTATGCACACTAGACATGTAATTCGAGCAAAATTCCACAACCTCTTTAGCAATATAACATTCGGCTATACACCCTTCAGGACGATTGTGATTTCACACATACCCTTTCAAGATCTTCATGATCTTTCAAATGGGTACATTTGCCTATACCAAACCGGTCCACACAATTTGACCTCCCGTACAAGATGAACGGTTAAATGAATCATTATATCAAAAAAAGATGGGGGAAAATATTTTTCAAGCAAACACAACACTGTCACAATCTCTCTTTGCAAATCATTCAACTTCGAGACATCTATCACTTTATTATATAGCACGTTGAAGAAGCCACAAAATCGAGTGATAGTATCTCTAACATGTTTAGGCAAGACATCACGGATGGCGACTGAAAGTAATTGTTGCATCAAAGTGTGATAGTCGTGTGACTTAAGGCCAATAAGTTTCAAGTCTTTCATCGACACCAGATTTTTAACATTGGATGAATATCCTGTGGGGACCTTTATTCCAAACAAAGATTTACAAAGTTTTCTTTTCTCATCCTTACTTAGTGTATAACAAGCCGCTGGCAAAAAGGTTCTCTTCTCCCCCATCTTTGGTGCCAAATCAATCCTCAAATTCATCTCCACAAGGTCTAGTCTTGCAGCTACTCCATCCTTTGATTTTCCAGGAATGTCAAGCAAAGTACCGATCAGACTTTCACACACATTTTTTTCAATATGCATTACATCAAGAACATGCCGAACATGCAGATGTTTCCAATAATCAAGTTCAAAGAATATAGATTTCTTTTTCCAGCATGATACAGTTTCACCTTGCTTTAACTGAAACTTCCCATTTGTTTTTCCCAAACGATAATTAATTCTTTCAACTCGATCCAAAATTTCATGCCCAGTTAATGGTTTCGGTGCGGGGTTAAGCTCTGGGTTCCCATTAAATGCTTTTTTTTTCCTTTGATAAGGATGATTCGTAGGAAGAAATCTTCTATGGCCTGTATAACTCATTTTTCTACTATGCTTCAACCTTGTCGAATATGTTTCTTCACCACAAATAGGACATGCACAATATCCTTTCACAACACAACCTGACATGTTCCCATATGCAGGAAAATCATTGATTGTCCATAGTAAGACAGCCCTAAGTAAGAAATTCTCTTCTCGACATCCATCATATGCATCAACACCTATATCCCATAATCTTTTTAAGTCATCGATCAAAGGTGCTAAGTAAACGTCAATATCATTTCCTGGTTGTTTGGGACCTGAAATCAACAAAGTCAGCATCATAAATTTTCTCTTCCTACACAACCATGGAGGAAGGTTGTAAGTGATCATCACAACTGGCCAACAACTATATGCAGAACTCATCAAACTATGAGGATTGATCCCGACTGCTGATAAGGCCAATCTAATATTTCTAGGTTCAGCAGCAAAATCTGGCCACTTGTGATCCACTACTTTCCAAGCGGGCGCATCAGCCGGATGACGCAAGTAACCGTCAAGTACTCTTTTATCAGCATGCCAAGTTAAATCCTTACATATCTCCTTGTTCTGAAATAATCTTTGAAATCTTGGAATAGGCGGGAAGTACCAAAGGACCTTTGCAGGAACTCCATTTATCATACCTTTTTTACCCAACTTCCACCTAGACATCCCACATACAGGACAATTAGTCAAATTCTCATGCTCCTTCTGGTATAAGATACAATCATTAGGGCAAGCATGAATTTTCACATAATGCATCCCTAATGCACATAAGCTTTTCTTTGAATCATACAATGATGAAGGCAATTCATTATCATCAAGAATCATTTCTCCAAACAAACTTAGTAAATCTGTGAAACTTTTGTCACTCCAATTATATTTTACCTTCAAGTTATACAATTTCACAAGTGTAGATAACTTTGTAAATTTGGCACACCCCGGATATAAAGGTTTATCAGCATCTTCAAGTAGCTTATGAAATTGGTTTGGATTCTCTGCATAACTATCAAATGCAGCATGTACCGTATCAATAGGTTCCTCGCCAAAAGATTTCCTGTTCATCTTTCATTGAGTTATTGTATTCAGTCTTTTCACCATGCCAAATCCATTTATGGTATGTTAAATCTATACTATTACAACACAAATGTGCCCTTATAATGTCAACATTTCTCTTCTGCAGATTACCACATCTTGAACATGGCCAAGGTATTTCATTCGGATCAGTAGCATTTCGTAATGCAAATTGCAAGAAAGACTCTACCCCAACCTCATATTCATGCGATAACCTATTCTTTGACATCCAATCTTTGTCCATTTTTTATAACTATCAGCCCAAAACGCGTCAAAACTGTTGGTTGCTACTCGGAAAACCTATAGGTTCCACTGTACAAAAATTTTGTACAAAGGTCTAAACCTTTTCCTAGCTACCATGTGTTCTTTTAAATTAAATTTTGGATCGCCTGCGGAACTTAACACGTTTGATCCAAAACTTAATCTATTTGTTCTTTTAGGTTTTGACTTGGATCTCCTGCGGAACTTTACACGTTCGACCCAAGTGTCCTTAAGTTATTAATTCCATTAAATATTAATTTCCATAATTGGTTCCCAGTACTGACGTGGCGAGGCACATGGCCTTCTTGGATATGGGAGCAACCACCACCGACTAGACAAAACCTTTTATAGAAAGCTAATATTTAATTTCCTAAAATAACTTTAGGTTAATCAAAGAGAACAATCAAATCACAAGGAAAAGAAAAAATAAAAGAACACAGTATCGAAAAAACATATTCGAAATTCTAGAACGTAAGCCTCTTGTATTTGGTATTATTTCCATAAATAACTAGCATGATGCGGAAATAAAAATTACTAGTTATACCTTGTAGAAAAACCTCTTGATCTTCTACCGTATTCCTCTTCTAACCTCGGACGTTGTGTGGGCAACGATCTACCGAGATGAGAAACCACCAACCACCTTCTTCTCCTCCAAGCAAGGTTCGGCCACAAAGGAAGAACTTCACCAAAGAAGAAAACCAAAATACTAACCAAGCTCCAAGAGATGCTAGCTTTCTCTCCTTCTTCTTCTTCTTCTAAGTAGTATCCGGCCACCACAAGAACTTCAAGAGGGATGAAGTATTCGGCCACCACAAGAGGAAGAGAGGAAGATGATGGCCGACCACACCAAGGAAAAGAGGGAGAGAAAAAATAGAGGTTGTCTCATGAAGGCACCCTCACCCTTCTTTTATATTCCTTGGCCTAGGCAAATTAGGAAATTTAATTACAATAAAATTTTCTCAATTTCCTTGACATGATTTAATTTGAGAAAAATAAAATAAAATTTCCCAAATAAACCAATGGTCGCCACATCAATGAAGGAAAAATTAGACAAGTTTTAATCAACAATTAAAACTTCCTAATTTGTTTCCGGAAATTTTAAAAATAAAATTTCTCTTTAAAATCTCTTCATGGTTGATAAAAGGAATTTCTATAATTTTAATTTTATCAACATGTGAATAATTTTTAAAGAGAAAATAAAACATCTCTCCAATCTACAAATAAGGAAAGAGATCTAATCTCTTTCTTTAATCTTTTGTAAATCTTTTACAAGAGAGATATTTTAATTTTAATTCTCTTTAAATTATATCTTCCACATAATAATAAAAATTAAAATTAAATTTCTTTTTTAATTTAATTTGGCCGGCCCTACTAGCTTGGGTTCAAGCTAGGGCCGGCCACCCAATTTTATACCTAGGCCGGCCCTAGCTTGTTTCCAAGCTAGCTTGGCCGGCCCCTATTGGGTGGGAATAGAAGGTGGGTATAGGTGGGTATAGAACTCTACAAATAAGAGGCTACGATAGGGACCGAGAGGAGGAATTGGTTTTGGTCTCCCGATAAAATTAAGCATCCCGTGTTCGCCCCGAACACACAACTTAATTTTATCAATGATAATTCATTCCACTAGAGAACTATCATTGAACTACCGCACCAATCCCAAATTACATTTTTGGGCTCATTCTTATTATGAGTGTGTTAGTCTCCCTGTGTTTAAGATATCGAATGTCCATGTAACGACCCGACCCTTTGGCCTCTTGGGCGGCCCTTGCGCTTAAGTCGTCGGCCCATTTGGCGACCGACGACCCCCGTGCCGTTACTCTCTAGGACTTTCCACCCTGATTTAAGTCCTAGAGTTTATGAATCCTGGCAACCAAGTGAGATCATCTCATTTGGTTACCAGGACTCTAATACTTAAGCCCGGAGGTTTAGAGTTCAATCGGGAGGCAAAATCCACCGCCAGGGTGGAAAGTCCTAGAGAGTAACGGAGACGGCCAAAGGGTCGTCGGTCGACGACATGAGTGGTCGCCAAATGGGCCGACGATATAAGGGGCCGCGCCACAAGGCCGCCCAAGAGGCCAAAGGGTCGTCGTTAAAAAGGCGCTTTTTATTGTAACGACCCGCCCTCTTGGCCTCTTGGGCGGCCCTGGTGGCTTATGTCGTCGGCCCGTTTGGCGACCTCTCATGTCGTCGACGACCTTATGTCGTCGGCCCATTTGACTCCTGCAGTGGATTTTTGCCTCCCCCAGATTCGAACTCTAAACCTCCAGGCTTAAGTATTAGAGTTTATGAATCCTGGTAACCAAGTGAGATCATCTCACTTGGTTACCAGGATTCATAAACTCTAATACTTAAGCCTGGAGGTTTAGAGTTCGAATCCTGAGGGAGGCAAAAATCCACTGCCATGGGTGGAAAGTCCTAGTGAGTAACGGCACGGCCAAGGGTCATCGGTCGACGACATTAGAGGTCGCCAAATGGGCCGACGACATAAGGGGCGACGGTCGACGACCTGAGGGTCGCCAAATGGGCCAAGAGGGTCGGGTCGTTACAATAAAAAGGCACCTTTTTATAGCTCACTTGGTTACCAGGATTTATAAACTCTAATACTTAAGCCTGGAGGTTTAGAGTTCGAATCCTGGGGGAGGCAAAAATCCATTAGCCAGGGGTGGAAAGTCCTAGTGAGTAACGGCACGGCCAAAGGGTCGTCGGTCGACGACATGAGAGGTCGCCAAATGGGCCGACGACATAAGGGCCGCTAGTTGGGCCGCCACAAGGGCCGCCACAAGGGCCGCCCAAGAGGCTAAAGGGCCGGGTCGTTACAGTCCACTAATTAAGTGAGTTACTGACAACTCATTTAATTAATATCTTAGTCCAAGAGTAGTACCACTCAACCTTATCGTCATGTCGGACTAAGTCCACCTGCAGGGTTTAACATGACAATCCTTATGAGCTCCTCTTGGGGACATTCTCAACCTAGTATCTCTAGGACACAGTTTCCTTCTATAATCAACAACACACACTATAAGTGATACCATTTCCCAACTTATCGGGCTTATTGATTCATCAAACTAAATCTCACCCATTGATAAATTAAAGAAATAAATATCAAATATATGTGCTTGTTATTATATTAGGATTAAGAGCACACACTTCCATAATAACCGAGGTCTTTGTTTCTTTATAAAATCAGTATAAAAGAAACGACCTCAAATGGTCCTACTCAATACACTCTAAGTGTACTAGTGTAATTATACAGTCAAGATAAACTGATACCTAATTACACTACGACCTTCTAATGGTTTGTTCCTTTCCATTTTGGTCGTGAGCTACTGTTTATAATTTATAAGGTACTGATAACATTATCTTCTGCATATGACACCACATGCTATGTTATCTACAATATAAATTAATTGAACAACTACAAACAAATGTAGACAATTTGACCAAATGTGATTCTTTATTCATAATGAATGTTTACAAAACTTAGGCTTTCAGTATACACTCCAACAATAACCTACCTTCAAAAAACTATACATCATACAACAAGTTCAAAACACAATCTCAAGTACCAAATACTATAATAAAACATTCAAGGTAATAGAATAATACACGACATAAACCAACCGGACAGAAATGTGTTGTGTGATTTTGTGAGAACTAATTAATAAATAAATGGTGATATTAACAAATCTTGGGTGTACATATATACAAGAGGATCAATTGGAAAGATTATTGGCTAACAAACCCTCACCCTAGTTGTTACAATGCCTCTCAACTTATTTGGTCATGTTATTATCTCAACTCTTGATCTAATCTAATGTTTACGTTTATGTTAAAAAATACATGTGTCTTGATCTAATCTAATTATTTTTTAAAAAAAAATATTCCTTAATAAAATTAAGTGAGCATAAATAATAAAGATGACATTAATTAATTATTAAAATAATGAGCCAAAAATAATGAACTTCATATTATGAAATTCAATAAGAGAACAAGCTATAATTCCATGTGCAGTTGTAAAGGATGTAAAAAACATAAATTTGCACTAGATAAGAAAAAAAAACTAAAAATGAGCATGAACGTACAAAAGTGTCAACATATGTCTAAAGAGCTAAAGGAAACAAAATTAAAAGTGTATTGAGCAATTACCACAAGAAACCAACTCCGTTCACATGGAACAGAACAAAAAGCCAAGAAGCTCATGGAAATGGGAAGAACAATCAAACGAGCAATGTGCGAAACAACTATAAACTTCAATCAGTAATCAAAACAAAAAGGAAGGACTTTCTTCATTTCCCTTCTACCAATTTTTTGTTCCCCCAAATTCCATCTCCGTCCATCAAGTGGCAAGCCGTGCAAGACCTAGAAAACCTATCCGAACACACTATTTCGACCAATAAAAGTGAATAACAAACAGAAATCGATGCTTAAAACCAACACCTTCAGAGATTAAACACCACAAACTTTGACATATGAGCAGGCAAATGGCATGATGAAACAAATCAAAAAGCTAAAAATAAGAAGAAAAGAGAATGTTGAGCTTGCAGATACAAGCATAGTGAATCAAAAGTAGGTTTTAATTTTGAGACAACATTTATGAACGAAGACAAGACCTAGGTTATGAATCTACCTTGACTATGGCTCTAGCACAAATCCAAAGAAGACAAGACCTAGGTTATGAATCGACGGACTAGGAGTGCAACCTTTGCCGAAGAAATACACCTCGTCCGATCAAAAGGTTCCACGAGTGAAAGAAGCAGCAATGGAAGGTCAAAGGGCCTCGTCGAACTCAGAAACCCGCTCACCAGGGAACAGAGGAGCACACCATCATGGAGGAAGATCGAGGGGAGGCGTGAAGAGATTGTATGAGGAGAGGGAAAGAAAATTACCTTAGGTTCGGGAGCGCGAAGGAAAAACACGGCGCCGAAAAGAAAACAACGAGGGAAAGGAAAACAGCGAGGGGGGAAAATGACCAAATTAAACTACAACGATTTTTTTCAAAATTGTTGTCGTAGCCGCTAAAAACGCGGATAAAGACAACGGTTTATAAAACCGTTGTAAAAAGTGTTGTCATTTTAAAAAAAATATTGCTCAATGACAACAGTTTTGCCAAAACCGTTGTCTTTTATATTTAATGGGGAGTTCAAAGACAACGGTTTTGGCAAAAATCGTTGTCTTTGAGCAAATGCTCAACGCTTTCTCTTAAAATCATTGTCGTAGGGGTGTTGTCGTTTGCAGTTTTTGTTGTAGTGTAATATAAAAGAAGGGGTGAGGAGGCTTCATGAGACAAAATTCTTATTCTCTTGCTTGGAGAACCTCAAGTGACCGACCCTCCCTCTCTCTTCTTTTTTCCCTTTTGCTCTCTTCTCCTTGGTGGTGGTGGTGGTCGGATTTTAGAAGAAGAGGAAGAAGCTTTTGGGTGGTGTTCATCTTGGAGGATCGTCACCCACACGACGTCCAAGGCGAGACAAGGAATACGACAGAAGATCTTGAGGTCATTAGCTTACAAAGACAAGGTATAACTAGTAGTTTTCTTTCGCATCATACTAGTTATTTTCTTTGTAAGAATTCTAAATACAAGAGGCAATTAGATCTAGTTTATCAAATTTATTTTTCGAGTTTGTGTTTTCTCATTTTCGAATTTATGATTTGATTGTTCTTTTTGGTTAACCTAGAGTTATTTAAGGAAATTAAATATTAGCTTTCCTTAAAAGGCTTTGTCTAGGCGGTGGTGGTTGCTCCCATATCCAAGAAGGTCATGTGCCTCGCCATGCAGTCCTGGAAGCCAATTTTGGAAATTAATATTTAATGGAATGAATAACATAGGTGGATTTGAATCAATAGTGTTAAGTTCCGCTTGCGATTCAAATCTAAACCATTAAGAACAGATAAGTTAAATTTGGAATCAATGATGTTAAGTTCCGTCTATAATTCCTAATTTAACTTCTAAAGAACACAATAGGTTATTTAAGGAAAGGTTCGACACTTGTACAAAAATTTTTATACAGTGAAACCGGTACGTTTTCCTAGGACTAACCAACAAGATACACCAAGCCCGTCGACTCTCTCTATCATGTCGTCCTTCTCACTAGCTGCGTCTTTCGCCAAACTTCCTATGCTCCTAAGCTCCTGCACACTTAGACATAGGGGTTAAATACCAACAGGACCTAACATAACTTGGTTGATCACATCAAAATTACCTTGTGGTACTTACAATCTCTCCCTTTTTTATATGAGCAAACTCAAGTTAAGTTAGGGTAATCTATAAACAAATAACAGTCATAATTTTTGCAAGTAAAAGAATTTACGAGTAATGTGCAAAAAATTTGCAAGTATAAATTTATACTATCCTCCCCCTAGACTTAATCTTTACTACTCCCCTTTTTGATCACATTAAAAATAAGGTACTTTTAAAAGGACTTTGGAAAAGTTAAATTAAAAGTCTAAGGGAAAACTAAAATAAAAAAAACTCCTTAAAAAATTAACAAGGGTTAAACAAAAAAAATTGTTTAGATAAAGCTTTACAAAAACATAACTTTGCTAAAATAACTTTAAATGATCAGAAATTTTGACAAACAATTTAAAGTATTTTTATAATTACTAAATGCTTAACAGTTAGTCAATTAAATACTTATTTCAATAATTAGCTTTCAGGCTGTGACGAGATAGTAGGCCTTCTTGGATATTGGAACAACAACCACATTTCAGACAAAGCCTTTTAAAGAAATTGAATATTTAATTTTCTCTCTGAAAGCCCTAAGTCTAAAAACAATCAATTTAAATATGTTTTCAAAATCCAAAATAGATTCCTTCTTACATGATTAATTAATAATTTTTTAAGAATATATTTCTATGATATTTTTCTAATTTGACCCTTATGATATTTGAGATATCAGTTAAGTACTGAATAATTTCTAAAATTAAAAGGAATAAAAGTTGAGTATGCATGACTTTTAAAATTTTCTATTTCCTTTTTCAATTTTTCATTTTCTATTTTTACTTTGTCAAAATTTTCTCATCGACAAGAACCAGCTAAGGTTGATTTTAAATCCTTATTTTCTTTCTTTAATTTGCAATAATTTTTTTATAATAGTTTTATGAACTGAAATAACTTGTCAGGAGAAAGAGATCGTACTTGACTTATCTTATCAATTCGGTAATCTGAAACTTCTCCTGAAGTACTGCTTTCTTTGGATGTTGCTCCCCCTTCATCGATGCTCATTTTGGACAAGCTTCCTTCATCTTCGTCTTCTTGGTGACTTGCTACTAGCGTAAGTCTGGCGAGATCTTCTATCTCTGATTCGGATGACGTGTCATTCCACGTGTTGGCCCAGGTAGGCCAGAAGGAGGGAAGGTGAACTAGATGTTAAGAAAAACCTTCCTCGACTTTTAACTCAGATTAGTAGTGCAAAAAAATAAATAGAAAAAATGGACAACTAAAAAAAAGAGGTCAAAAGAGTTACTTGGTTACAACCGAGAAGGTTGTTAATCCAAGGCAAGTAATTGCACTAAAGATCTCCTTCTTTAAAGGTGGAGAAGCCTCTTACACTCATTGGAAGCTCAGAAACTAGCTAGGAAATGAATACAGAAGTTGCTATTGTTGGATCGATGAGTTTCGCTAGAGGGGGGTGAATAGCGAATTAAAACTTTAAACGAGTAAGTAGCAGAAAAGTGAAAACAATAACAACGCTAACAAGGGTCGATTTACTTGGTTCGGAGCCTTTGATGACTCCTACTTTAAGGCCCGCACTCGTTGAGTGTTTTCGTTGGGCAATCACTAATAATTTGAACAGTTATTACAAATTAAGTACAGAAATTATTTAGAGAAAACAAAATCGACAATAAGAAAAGAAAGACTAAAAAATGAAAAGCACTTGTCGGAGAGTCTTCATAGCGTCGCAGGAGCACAGGAGAGTAGATCATTCATTGTTTCTTTGCTTCAGCCTTCACCCTCCTTATATAGGAGGTTTGAGGCGTTCGGATCCCTTCAGGGTGCCCTGAATATGACGTAGCCGAGCTAGTCAGCGATCTCCACGTGGCAAGGCGACAATATGGATAAAAGTTGCCTCTGGGCGCCCGGACCCTTGTTTTCTGCAATCTCCTTCCTGTAAGAAAACGTTAGCCTGAGGCACGTATAAATCATATCCTGCAAAACAGAATGTTAGCACAATTTATAGATATGCAGGATAGTAATTAGATTCCGTCTCCTCGAGACTGAAATCTAGTCACGATCTCGACTTAGATATCCGAAATGGATCTAAGTCAGATCGACGTCTAATGTTCCCTTCCCGGGAACGTGTCCTTGCAGTCACTCCCCTCCAGTGACTTACGTTCACTTACCTGCCAGACTTCCAGTCAGCCCTTCGACTCGTCTGGGCTTCGTGCCAGTTATCCAGTCAGCCCGTCAACCTAGCTGGATTTCGTGTCAAATGTCCGATCAACCCATCGACCCATTTGGACTTTATGCCAGACATCAGGTCAGCCTGTCGACCTATCTGGGCTCTTCCTGCACACTCGGTCAGAGTGTTAGATAACAATGAAACTAACTTAACTTATTTTGTCATTCATCAAAACTTGAGTTAGACCGTTAGTGCTAACCGCACTCGAGCGCTGATGGTGACTCCAGCTGAGTAGATAATGGTCTGAAAGATATGTAAACTAATATCTATGTCTAATCTATGGCAAAGGGCATACAAGAGAAATGAATGAAATGGACGCATCATCGCTATGTCGCGAGTGGACAACGGTAAGATGCAGAAGACTAAAACTCTATAGAGTATATAATCATGAACTCGAAGGGATACTGACCTAAACATAGTCACAGTGGGTACTCGGTCCCCCCCCTCCCAAAAAAAAAAAAAAATACGAGTAAATCATATCCAGAGTAATGTGCGAGTAAGGATCACCAAATGGTAGATCCCTAGGAGGGTAGCACTGAAAAGTGCACGTAGATGGTCGTAACTCTAAAAAGGTCTGGATAATGGTAGGAGATAATGTGATATCTGTACCAGCTACCCTAGTAGTATAAGTAAGATCATCTACCCTAACTAAGTTGTTATAAAATTCAGCACATAAACTTATGTTTACTGAGCTGGTACAGTAAACAAGGTTCTGTAAGTTATAGTAGTTAATGACCTCTACAGCTGGAATACAGGAACGCAAGAAAAACTATCTATCTAAGCACCTAGTCCTAATAGGCATATAGATGGTAGACTCAAACTAATCCTAAGTTCGTCAGTAGGGAACCTAGGGGCAACACTAGCAGTAGAGGGTCCAGCACCAGATCTAGAACGTTTCCTAAATTATAACAAACAAATATACTAAGTATAAAAAATAAGTGAAATATTTTTAAAAAAAAGCTTAGGGGGAAAAAAGGAATTTATCGAGGCATCGTGAATAAGATTTTTAGAAATAATGACCTTGGTTGACTCGCAGCAGCGTAATAACCGAAGACACGAGGAAAAATTTTAATTGATAATTCCTCTCTCGCTAAAACTCGAAGAAAGCCTCTATAAGAGACGAACAGGTGAGGTGCAAGAGGAGAGGGGTGCCTTGCCCCTCCTTTTATAGACAGGTACGGGCGCCCGAAATCACTCCGGGCGCCCGGAGTTTAGTGGGGCGGGGCGCCCGAAGTACCTTCCGGGTGCCTCGGATTGTTATACCAGGGGCGCCCGCCCATGGTTTTTGACCAGGTAAATATTTTTTTAAAATAATTTTTAAAGTTATTCAAAATAATTTTTAAAGTTTTTAAAAGAGTTTTTAAAATAATTTTCAAAGTTATTTAAAAGGATTATTAAAATAATTTTTAAAATAATTTTTAAAGTTTTTAAAAGAATTTTTAAATTAATTTTTAAAATTTTTAAAGAAATTTTAAAAATAATTTTTAAAGATTTTAAAAGAATCTTTAAGATAATTTTTAAAGTTTTTAAAAAAAATTAAAATAATTTTTAAAGTTTTTAAAAGATTTTTTTTAAAAGAGTATTTAAAATGAATTTTTTAAAGTTTTTAAAAGAATTTTTAAAACAAGTTTTTAAAAATAATTTTAAAAGTTTTTAAAAGAATTTTTAAAAGTAGTTTATAAAATAATTTTTAAAATGTTTTAAAAGAATTTTTTTAACAGAATTTTTTAAATAATTTTTAAAGTTTTTAAAAGAATTTTTAAAACCATTTTTAAAGTAATCTTTAAAATAACTTTTAAAGTAATTTTTAAAAGAATTTTTAAATAATTTTAAAAAATTTTAAAAGAATTTTTTAAAGTTTTTATAATAATTTTTTAAAAGAATTTTTAAACTAATTTTTAAAAGAATTTTTAAAGTAATTTTTTAAAAGAATTTCTAAAAGTATTTTTAAAAGTTTTTAAAAGAATTTTTAAAGTAATTTTAAAATTTTTTAAAATAATTTTTAAAATATTTTTTAAAAGTTTTTAAAAGAATTTTTAAAGTAATTTTTAAAGAATTAAAAAGAATTTTTAAAATAATTTTTAAAATTTTTAGAAGAATTTTTAAAGTAATTTTTTAAAAGAATTTTTAAAGTAATTTTTAAAAGTTTTTAAAAGAATTTTTAAAGTAATTTTTAAAATAATTTTTAAAAGAATTTTTAAATAATTTTTACAATTTTTAAAGTGATTTTTTAAAATTTTTAAAAGAATTTTTAAAGTAATTTTTTAAAAGAATTTTTAAAGTAATTTTTAAAAGAATTTTTAAAGTGATTTTTAAAATTTTTAAAGTAATTCTTAAAATAATTTTTAAAGTAATTTTAAAATAATTTTTAAAGTTTTTTATTTTTATGTTTTTAAAAGAATTTTTTTTACATTGTAGTTTAATTTAATTTTAATTAAATTTAATTTAAGTCCTTAGTCATCTCACCCGATCTATGTTTTCAATCAGAGAATCTTATAATTTTGTGAGATGAATTAGGTTCAGTTTTAAGGTTTAGTTTAACTTTATATTAGATTCAGGTTTAACTTTGGGCTCAGCAAATAGATATTTTTCGGATAAACTTCTGGGCTATGGTGAGTCACTTGGACATCATTAGAGTAATCATGCCTTCGAGATTTTTCAAATAGTCCTATCCACTGAATTTAATACAAAACTTTAGTCTAACCGGTTAAAATCCGTAAAGGGTAGCTTCGGTTTGTTCTACTAAGCCAAATGCACTAGGTCGAAGCCATATCTTCCTAGACATGCATAGACATAGTTTCCCTAACGTACTATCATCCAAAACTTCACCAGTACCATATGCCAAGTTAAACTGTTGTCCCTTTTTAACTAGTCCTAATTACCTTGCCGGGTAGGTTAGTTTGGTTACCTTGTCGGGTAGATTATTTTTGGAGGTACTAGCTATTTTGGAGCCTTCCCCTGAATTATTGGCCTTTATTTTTGAATTTTAGTTCTTGGTTTATGTTTGTTATTTTTATAGTTATAATTGACTTGATGATATTCTAAGTTTTGGTGGTTTTTAAAATATTTAGATTTTGAATTTGTTGGTCTAAGTTTGTATTTTGGTTTTTGATTTGATTTATTCGACTTTATATAATATATTTTTTCTTTGGGTATGTAATATTGGTTAAGTCCTACTTGCGTGGTTAAGCATGCTTTCGGAACCCAAGCTTTATTTGATTGTTTGTGTTGGGTTATTAACGATTTAAATGTTTTATTTGAACTTAACTTGTAGCCAAGTCTGGTTTTGTTGTAAATTGTCTTTTGATTATTTAAAATTAGATCTAAATTCTTGGATCTTATTGTAAATTTCTCTAAAAGATCTTTTAATTTATTAATCTCTATTTTAATGTTGAATTTTCCTCCTCAAGTGTTAAGTCTTGAGTTAGATTAGCATTTATGATTTGTTCCTTGAGGTTTTAGTTATCCTCAAGGAGTAATTTATTTTCATTTTCTATTGTGATTAGTTTTTTATTTAAACATGCAATAATTTTAAAAACTTTTTATTCAAACTAGAGTATACCTCTTCGGGATCTTTGGAAATGAGTACGGACTCGTGGCTCGATTCGGGTTCAGACCCGTTTTCCGATTCGTCCTTTGATTCTGCTTCGCGAACCATCAGTGCAAGGTGACTCTGGTGCTTTTGATCTTCGGACTCCGATTCTTCTGAAGAGGAGTCGTCCCAGGTTGCTTTGAGCGCTTTCTTCTTGGATGTCCTCGTCTTGTCGTTCTTCAACCTCGAGCACTCGTTCTTATAGTGACCCTTCTTGTTGCACCCGAAGCAGGTTACATTCCTCGGTTCGGTTGGGGAGTCGATCTTTTGCAGGTCCTTCTTGTTGAAGCTCTTCTTCCTCCCGGTGAACATCTTCCTTACCAGGTTCACCAGGTACTCTTCGTCTTTAGAATCCTGATCAGACTCATCTTAAACCTCAGGCTTGTTTTTTATCTTTTCCTTGGATGAACCTACAAACAAGGCAACACCTTTCTCAATCCCGGCGTTAGTTTACTCATGTAATTCTAATTCGCAAAATAGTTCGTCTAATTTTAACTTAGATAATTTTTTTGAAATCTTGTAGGCATCCACGATGGATGCCCACAAGGTGTTACGTGGAAAGGCATTCAGTGTGTACCTGATTAGATCGTGATTCTCCATTTGGTGGCCTATCGCGTGGAGTCCATTGAGGATGTCTTTGATCCTCGCATACAGTTGACTTGCGGTTTCTCCTTCCTGCATTTTGAGGATATCATCCCTTACGGATGTCCCCTCAGACATGGTGGCTGTCATTAGCTTTCTCATTGCCTCTTGCCTAGCAGTCCGACTCTGGTGCCCAAAGAGTTCTTTGAGATTGTTCATTATATCATAAGTTGTTGGTAAATCTTGATGCTGATGTTACAATACATTTGACATTGATGCCAAAATGTAACAACGCGCCATCTCATCAACTTTTACCCATTTCTTATGATACTCAATCTCCTCTGGGGTAGAGTCACCGTCAGGTGCATCAGGACAAGTCTCAATCAGTACAAACTTATAGCTTTCAGCAGTAAGGGCAATGTCCAGGTTTCTTTTTCAATCTATGTAGTTGGGTCCAGTAAGTTTGTTTTCTTTCAATATAATGGTCAGTGGGTTGAAAGGCATCCTAAGAATCACAAAAATAACTTTGGTCAGGACTCTAAATTTAGAATAATATTGATTCCTGAAACAATACTATTTTAAATTAATCAACACCTCAAAACACCGTGAATTTTGTATGCTACGATAGTGTGGACGTATACAAATTCAACATTTGTAAAAGGAGGGTGTAACCCATTAATTTTATTATCTTGTCAACCTAATTTTTTGACAAATAAAATTAATAGTTAGTTTCCTTCGGTCACACAAATAATAGCAGTGGCTCCGATGGGGAGGATACTATTAGACGTGCCTAAGTGTATACCATTACTTGACACTAAGTTCATTAATAAGATTGTGCCCCTTCCGATGGGGAAGATCATACGCTCTTAATTAATTTCCTATAGTCATCCAAAATGGAAGTTTGATCTAGTGATCCGTAAACAAACTCATCCGATATGGAGGAAGACACTCAGAGCCAACACGCAAGTTTGTTTGCATCACTTACAAACCAGTAATGGAGACCGTGGAATTTACTAAAATAAATCCCTCTCCCACTTAATTATTTAAAGTGAGGAATTTTAAACTATCCTAGCATACATCAAATGCATACACACACATCACAGTAAATAAAATCAATAAATATGGAAATTATTTTCCAACTATTATGACCTTTTTCTGTTACTGTCCTCCATGTGCTCCAACCCTAGCTGCTGCCATCTTTAGCCACCACCATCGGGTCGAGCCGTCGCATCCATCTTGCTTCTTATTCTGCTGCGCCTCTGGTGCTCCAAAAGTACCACACCTCGCAAGAATCTGATCCGCGACAAAAATAGAATTTTACATATATTGATCCTATATTCCTCGAGGGAATGTACATGTAATCTAGATCGAAAATAAAATTCTAAAATCCTAGGGTTAATACAGCTCCTGCTGTATTAGTTACATACAATCATGCACACACAAAATATTGTCCTTGACATGTCCAAGGGTCCAATCACACACAACATCAATAAGCCATAATAGTTGGAGACTGCAACCAAAGAGTTAGCACATCCTACTATTATCCTGCCTAAATTATGTATGATATGTGCATAACCTATTTGAATTTTAAACACACAGAGGCAAACCCTAGCTCTGATACCAATTGTTGGTTAGTCCTAGGAAAACATACCAGTTCCACTGTACAAAAATTTTTGTACAAGTGTCGAACCTTTCTTTAAATAACCTATTGTATTCTTTAGAAGTTAAATTAGGAATGGCAGACGGAACTTAACATCATTGATTCCAAATTTAACTTATCTGTTCTTAATAGTTTAGATTTGAATCGCAAGCGGAACTTAACACTATTGATTCAAATCTACCTAAGTTATAAATTCTATTAAATATTAATTTTCAAAATTGGCTTCCAGTACTGCATGGCGAAGCACATGACCTTCTTGGATATGGGAGCAACCACCACCGCCTAGGCAAAGCCTTTTAAGGAAAGCTAATATTTAATTTCCTTAAATAACTATAGGTTAACCAAAAAGAACAATCGAATCATAAATTTGAAAAAGAAGAAAACACAAACTCGAAAAATAAATTCGATAAACTAGATCTAATTGCCTCTTGTATTTAGAATTCATACAAAGAAAAATAACTAATATGATGCGAAAGAGAACTACTGGTTATACCTTTTCTTTATAAGCTAATGACCTCGAGATCTTCTGCTGTATTCCTCGCCTCGCCTTGGACGTCATGTGGGCGACGATCCTCCAAGATGAACACCACCCAAAAGCTCCTTCCTCTTCTTCTAAAATCCGGCCACCACCACCACCAAGGAGAAGAGAGCAAAAGGGAAAAGAGAAGGGAGAGGGTCGGCCACACCAAGAGGGTCTCCAAGCAAGAGAATAAGAGTTGTGTCTCATGAAACCCCCTCACCCCTTCTTTTATATTACTTGCCCAAGACAAATAAGGAAAAAACTTTTTACAAAAAATAAAATCATCCAAGAGTTTTTCCTTTTCCCTTTTAATTTTTCCTTTTCTTTCCTCTTGATTGAATCAATCACCAAAATTAATTTTATAATGATTTTATTTATTTTATTATGATCGACCACTTGCTTGGGCACCAAGCAAGGTGGTCGGCCACCTCATCAAGAGGAATAAGGAAATATATTTTTTTAAAAAATTTTACACGAAGAAATCTTCTTATAAAATGTACAAGCTCTCTTTCCTAAAGTAGGAGTTAAAAAAGGAAAGTTCTAAAAATTAAAACCATGTTTTAAAATTTAAAACTTCTCTTATAAAATTTCCTTTTTTAACATGATGATAGAAATTTTTAATTTTAAAATTTATCTTTCTTTTTTTTCTTAAACCATGAGGATGGTTAAAAAAGGAAAGTTTTAAAACTTCTAAAACTCTCTATTAAAGCATGTGGCCAAATTCAAATAAGAAAAGTTTTTAAAAAATTAAAATCTCTCTTTTAAAACTTATAGTTTTCTACAAAGAGAAGATTTTAAAAATTCAAAAACAACCCTCCTTGTTTGAATATTGTGGTCAGCCCCTTCATGCTTGGTCACCAAGCAAAGGGTCGGCCCCTATAAAGAGGATGTGGCTGGTCCTTGCTTGGTCACCAAGCATTGGACCGGCCCACTTCTTGGACACCAAGAAGAGCCTTTCATTTGGATGGACTTGAGGCTATAATGAGGCTACGACAGAGACCTAGAGGAGAAATTGGTTTTGGCCTTCCGATGAGCTTAAGTATCCAGTGCTCGCCCCGAACACACAACTCAAGTTCATCGATAATAACTCATTCAACTAGAGAGTTATTACCGCACTACCGTACGAATCCCAAATTACATTATGAGCTCCTTCTTATTATGAGTGTGTTAGTCTCCCTGTGTTTAAGATAACAAATGTCCACTAATTAAGTAAGTTACTGACAACTCACTTAATTAATATCTAGCTCCAAGAGTAGTACCACTCAACTTCATTGTCATGTCAGACTAAATCCACCTGCAGGGTTTAACATTGCAATCCTTATGAGCTCCTCTTGGGGACATTCTCAACCTAGATAACTATGACACAGATTCCTTCTATAATCAACAACACACATTATAAGTAATATCATTTCCCAACTTATCGGGCATATTGATTTATCGAGCTAAACTGTTGGATCGTGAAACGTCGATAGAGGGGGGAGGAGGTGAATATCGATTCGAAAAATAGTGTTAATAAGAGTTAAGCGCAGCGGAATAAAAACTTAGACAAATGAACATGGTGTTTTTACTTCGTTCGGAGCCTGTGACGACTCTTACTCGAAGGCCCGTACTCCGTGAGTACTTTCGTTGGGCAATCACTATCAATTTGAATATTATAGAGTTAAGTACAAGAATTGATAGATAAAGAAAATACCGACAATAGAATTAAAACAAAACCAGCACTGAGTCGGAGAGCTTTTCGTGGCGTCACAAGAGCACAGAGCAGCAGATCTTGGATTCTAAGTTCATATCGAAGCTCTACCCTTGCCCCTTCTTTTATATGAAGCTCAGGGCGCCCCGGATCCCTTCCAGGTGCCCTGGTGAGACATGGCAGGTCCAACCAGTGAGCTCCACGTGGCGACGCGCAATCGGGATAAAACTTGCCTCCCGGGCGCCCGGATCCCTTCCGGGCGCCCGGACCACCTTTCTCCAGAACAGGTCCTTCTCCTGCAAGACAAGGTTAGTCCGAGGCAAGTATAATAAATTTCCTGCAAAACAAAGTGTTAGCACAGTTCATGAGTTTGACATGAAAAAATATGGCTTAGATTCCGTCTTTCCGAGACCGGAATCTAGTCACGATCTCGACTTAGATATCCGAAATGGATCTAAGCCGGATCGATGCCTAATGTTCCCTTCCCGGGAACGCGTCCTCACAGTCACTCCCTTCCAGTGACTTACCTTTACTCACCTGTCAGACGTCCGGTCAGCCCTTCGACCCGTCTGGACTTCTCGCTAGCTATCCGGTCAGCCCATCGACCTAGCTGGACTTCTCGCCAAGCGTCCGGTCAGCCCGTCAACTCGCTTGGACTTCTCGCCAGCTATCCGGTCAGCCCGTCGACCTAGCTGGGCTTCGTGCCAGACATCCGGTCAGCCCGTCGACCTGTCTGGACTTCTCCTGCACACTTGATCAGAGTGTTTAGACAACAACAGACTAACTTAACCTGATTTGTCATTCATCAAAACCTGGGTTAAATCGTTAGTACTTACCGCACCAACAATCTCCCCCTTTTTGATGGAATGACAACCTAGTTAAGTTAGTGAAAACATATGCATTTATGTGATTTTAAAGTTAGTTTGTATTTTCAGTTTGGTTTAGCTAACTTAACCACCTAACCCTCCCCCTTTGGCATTCATCAAAAGTAAGCATGGATTAAGTAAGCATAAATACAGAGTCTGCTAGGAATGTTAAGAGTCTTCGAAATAATGTCAAGTTAATCTGCTTTTAAATCTTTTAAAAAAAACTAAGTCTTGAAAGATAGCTGATTTATAACTTTGTAATTTTGAAAGATAGCTAATTTTTCAAGTATAGTTTTTAAGGTCAAAGTTTAAAAATCTAATTTCCACAATTTTCAATAACAAAGCAATTTTTAAAACTAATTTTTGTAAAATTTAACTTTCAAATCAAATTGTCAAAATTAAGTAAAATCAAATTTTAAGAACTAGATTTTTAAATTCAATTTTCAAAACTAAGTTAAATCTAATTTTTAAAATCAATTTTCAATAAAAGGTAAAACCCAATTTTTTAAAAACAACTTAGTTTTATAAGAGTTAGTTTTCAAAAATAGGTTTAAAAAATTTTTAAGAAAACATTTTTTAAACACAAATTTTAAAATAAAGGGAAAATTTTAATTAATTCCTCCCCCTGAACCTAACATAAAATGTTGAAAATATTTGCTAAAAATATTCAAACTAGAATTTTTTTTTTTTAAATGAGGTAGAATTTTCTAAAGAGATTTTAAAGAGAAGATTAAAAAATAACACTTAAGGAGATAATTAAAAAATAAACCTCCCCCTGAATTTGATACTCCTTTAATTTATTAATCCTCCTTATTTATTACTCCCCCTTAATATAAAATTTTACAACCGTAACATATTTTCATACCTAAGTGTTTTAGGCGATTGTATAATTATCTTTATAAAATTGTTCATTTAAATTTGACTAACCGTAATTAATGTTAGATTCAGTTGAAATAAATTAACCTTTAGTGTAATGTTAAGTAAGATAAGTTGTTATTAATTCAATAATTGATCAATATTAATAATTTATTGATTAAATTTTGCTATAATCTAAATTTTGTATTAATTGATGAAGGTGTTAGTTATAATTTAACTTTTCATTTACTTCCTTTTAAGTTGGATTAACTTAGTTTAAAGTTGGTGGTATTTTGAAGTTAAACTCGTTATTAAACAAGGTTAAGTAAGGTTCAATTTAAGTCAAACTTTAATTATGTTTCAATAAAAATAATTAATATTTTAAAGGTTGATTAAAAAAATGACTTAGAGTAATTTTAATATTTTTAATAAGGTTAAACTTAGGTTCTAATCAAATCAAGCTTAGTTCTCAAATAAGGTTAGATTTAAAGAATTAGTTATTTACTTATTAATTACTTGATTAAGTTTAAAGTCAAAATTTTTAGTTTTAAGTTTTATCTTAGGTATGAATTTAAAGTTTTAATTCTAAGTTATATTAAGTCTTAAATTTAGGTTTTAAGTAATTTAAGTGCCTTAGTATTAAAATAATTTTTAACTAGATTTTTTTTTTAATAATTTAGAAATAATTTTTAAAAGAATTTTTAAAATAGTTTTAAAAAAATAGTTTTTAAAGGATTTTTAAAATAGTTTTGAAAGAATTTTGAAAATAATTTTTAAGTTTAGAATAAAATTTTTAAAATTAAATTTTTAAGTTAAATATAAAATTTTTAAAATTTTTAAAATATTTTTAAGTTTAAAATAATTTTTAAAGTTAATTTAATTTTTAAAATAATTTTAAAAGTTAATTTAATTTTAAAATAAATTTTTTTTAAAGTTAATTTAATTTTAAAATAATTTTTAAAGTTAATTTAATTTTAAAGTAATTTTTTTAAAGCTAATTTAATTTTAATATATATATATATATATATATATATATATATATATATATATATATTTAAATTAATTTAGTTTTAAAATAATTTTTAAAGTAAACTTAATTTTTAAAATAATTTTTAATGTTAATTTAATTTTAAAATAATTTTTAAAGTTAATTTAAAATTTAACATAAATTAATTGTAGTTCTTGTTAGTTATTTAATTCGAAGTTTAATTTAATTAATTTAATTCAAAATTTAATTTAATTAATTTAGTTCGAAATTTAATTTAATTAATTTAATTCGAAATTTAATTTAATTGATTCGAAATTTAATTTAATTAATTTGATTCGAAATTTAATTTAATTAACTTAATTCGAAATTTAATTTAATTAACTTAATTCGAAATTTAATTTAATTCAAAATTTAATTTAATTAATTTAATTCGAAATTTAATTTAATTTGAAATTTAGTTTTGATCCTTAGTCATCTCACCCGATCTAAGTTTTCAATCAGGGAATCCTATAATTTTGTGAGATGAATTAGATTTAATTATAGAGTTTGGTTTAATTTGTGTTAGATTCAGGTTTAGCTTTGGTCTCAACAAATAGGCATTCTTCTGATAAACTTCTAAGCTTGGTGAGTCACTTGGACATCATTAGAAGTAACCAACCTTTCGAGATTTTCCGAATAGTCCTATCCACGGAGCTTAGTACTAAACCTTGGTCTAACTAGTTAGGATCCATTTAAGGGTAGCTTCGGTCAGTTCCACTTGGCCAAATGCACCAGATCGAAGCCATATCTTTCTAGACATGCGATGCTCAAGCTTCCCTAACGTACTATCATCCAAAAACTTCACCAGTACCAGGATTCAAGTTAGACGTGATCTCTTTTTAACTAATCCTAATCACCCTGTCGGGTTAGTTTGTTTAGGTTACCCTGTCGGGTAAGTTAGTTTTGGAGGTGCCAGCTATTCTGGAGTCTCCCCTGAATCATTGGTCTTTAATTTAAGATTTTTGTATAATTAAAGTTGGTTTTAGTTAAGTTTTAATGTTTAATTTGTAATTTAAATTTAAATTTTTAATTTTGAATTAATTAAATTGGTCAAATTATCTTTCTTTAAGAGAGTGTATTTAATATTTGAATGTTCTTTCAATTTCAATTTTATTGGGTTAATTGAATTATCTTTCTTTAATAGCTTTTTATTAATTGTTAATTTTGAAATTTCTAGATTATTTTTGTTTAATATGTTATCTTTAACATTTAATTTTAAGTTTGTTAAATTCCGTTTTGATTTTATTAAAGTGTTTGATTTTATCCTTACATTTTCTTTGCCTTTTAAATTGATATGGTTAATTGAATTTATTAGATTAGTTTTATCTTTAAAGTTTAATTTTTTATTAATTAAATTATCTTGATTTTGGATAGCATTTTCTAGACTGATTTTATCTTGATTACTAAATATTTTATCAAGGTATTTATTGATTTTATCCATTTTCTCATTTTTAGCATTTAAATTCAAATTTATTTTAATGTTTGACTTATTTATGTCTAAATGCTCACCTAGTTTTAAATTTTCTGAATTGATTAAATTATTTGAATTGATTTGGTCATTGTTCTATTTGACCAAGTCAAGGTTGATGCCAAATTGATCAGAGTCTTGATTGACTTGATCAGAGTCTAAATTATTTTGTGATTTTGAATCTAAATCATTTAAATCTAGATTATCATGCACCATACTTGGACTAATTCCATACCTATCATCATGCTGATTATTTAAACTACTATTAGCAGGGGTATTTTGGTAAATATTACTAACCTTGAGCGCAACCCCTAATTCAGTAGGCTTCTCCGTTGGATTTGACTCGAGTCCATATTTGACTTTAACTTGATCTTCTAGCTCCATCGGCGTCTCGTGAAACTTGATCAACTGGGTCCACAGCTCATATGCATTCTTGTACTTTTCTAATCTGCATAAAATATTGTTAGGTAAAACATTACAAATAATGTTACTTACCTTTTTGTTCAGTTCCGAGTTTTGAGAAGGTTTCCTCCAAATTAGCATATAATCGATGTCTACGCTTTCTAAGAAGCATTCCATTAATCGCTTCCAGTAGTTGAAGTCTTCATGATCGTATGGTGGTGGTTCGCAGGGGTTCCGTCCTTCTAAAAGAGTCATAATTTCCCGACAAGAGAAATAAACAAAAAATCCCAAGACTTGGTCTTGGATTAGCAGTGCTGGAAAAGGAATATAATATTGCACTAATTTCGAAAAATAATAAAATATTAATAAAATATTAATAAAAAATATTATTCCAAAATTTTGAAAATGTAATATTTTATCAATACTAAGCAACGGTGAAAAGATGATGATGTGTTTTTCAAAAATGGTTTTGGAGGGAAAAAACGAAAGGCGTACTGCTCTGATACCACAAATTAAAAGACAAACAATATCTAATTTTTTTTTTCTTTAAAATGACCCCCCTTTGCTTGATTGGTGGTTGCACCAAATCAGAGCGCTACCTGCTCTGATACCACTTGTTGGATCGTGAAACGTCGATAGAGGGGGGGTGAATATCAATTCGAAAAACAGTGTTAATAAGAGTTAAGCGCAGCGGAATAAAAACTTAGACAAATGAACAAGGTGTTTTTACTTCGTTCGGAGCCTGTGACGACTCCTACTCGAAGGCCCGTACTCTGTGAGTACTTTCGTTGGGCAATCACTATCAATTCGAATATTACAGAGTTAAGTACAAGAATTGACAGATAAAGAAAATACCGACAATAGAATTAAAACAAAACCAGCACTGAGTCGGAGAGCTTTTCGTGGCGTCACAAGAGCACAGAGCAGCAGATCTTGGATTCTAAGTTCATATCGAAGCTCTACCCTTGCCCCTTCTTTTATATGAAGCTCAGGGCGCCCCGGATCCCTTCCAGGTGCCCTGGTGAGACGTGGCAGGTCCAACCAGTGAGCTCCACGTGGTGACGCGCAATCGGGATAAAACTTGCCTCCCTGGCGCTCGGATCCCTTCCAGGCACCCGGACCTCCAGGAGCCCGGACCACCTTTCTCCAGAACAGGTCCTTCTCCTGCAAGACAAGGTTAGTCCGAGGCAAGTATAATAAATTTCCTGCAAAACAAAGTGTTAGCACGGTTCATGAGTTTGACATGAAAAAGTATGACTTAGATTCCGTCTTTCCGAGACCGGAATCTAGTCACGATCTCGACTTAGATATCCGAAATGGATCTAAGCCGGATCGACGCCTAATGTTCCCTTCCCGGGAACGCGTCCTCACAGTCACTCCCTTCCAGTGACTTACCTTTACTCACCTGTCAGACGTCCGGTCAGCCTTTCGACCCGTCTGGACTTCTCGCTAGCTATCCGGTCAGCCCATCGACCTAGCTGGACTTCTCACCAAGCGTCCGGTCAGCCCGTCGACCCGCTTGGACTTCTCGCCAGCTATCCGGTCAGCCCGTCGACCTAGCTGGGCTTCGTGCCAGACATCCGGTCAGCCCGTCGACCTGTCTGGACTTCTCCTGCACACTCGATCAGAGTGTTTAGACAATAACAGACTAACTTAACCTGATTTGTCATTCATCAAAACCTGGGTTAAATCGTTAGTGCTAACCGCACCAACATAAACCTCATCCTTTGATAAGTCAAAGAAATAAATATTAAATATATATGCTTGTTATTATATTAGGATTAAGAGTACACACTTCCATAATAGCTAAGGTCTAGTTCTTTTACTAAGTCAGTACAAAAAGAACTTACCTAAATGGTCATACTCAATACACTTAAAGTGTATCAGTATAATTTATTAGTCAAGATAAACTAATACTTAATTACACTACGATTATTCTGATGGTTTGTTCATTTCCATCTTAGTCGTGAGCAACTATTTATAATTTATAGAAAACTGACAACATGATCTTCTGAGTGTGACACCACACTCCATGTTATCTACTATATAAATTAATTGAACAATTATATTTAACAAATAAATGTTCATATTGACGAATGTGATTCTTTTATTTTAAAAATAAATGTTTACAAAAGCTAGGCTCTTAGTATACACTCCAACACCTTCTTGCTAGCTGCGTCTTCCGCTCAACTTCTTGTGTTCCTAAGCTCCTATACACTTAGACACAAGGGTTAGACACTAACAAGACTTAACCTGACTTGATTGATTACATCAAAACTACCATGGGGAACCAACACCACGTCGCCTTTAGATTATACTTGGGTCGGGCTGGCTTCTTGTTCTTTTCCTTGTCCTTGTCCTTGCTCTTCAATTTTGGACAGTTATCCTTAGCATGCCCTTCTTCATTGTAGTTGTAGCATCTTACTTTCCTTTTTATTTTTGTACCCTGCACTTGATTAAATTTATTAGATATAAATAATTTTTAAATTTTCTTACCATTAACACCTTTTTATCATCATCAAGTGATGCCTCAGAATCTGGTTCATCCATTTTAGCTTTTAAGACAATGTTTTGCCTGATTCCTTCTTTAGACCTGCACATCTTAACTTATGAATTTCAAGAGTTGAAAAAAGTTCTTCTAAAGTGCTTATCTCTAAATCCTTAGAGATAAAATACGCATCTACTAAGGTCGATCATTCCAGAGTCCTAGGAAATGCGTTAAGTGCATACCTTAGTGAATCTCGGTTGGTTACCTTTTCTTCGAGATTCATGAGTCTGGCGATGAGTTCCTTGATTCTTAAGTGGAGGTGTGCGATGGTTTCACCTTCTTCTAACTGGAGGTTGCTAATCTAGTTTCAGAGCAAGTCCCGTCTCACTAGTTTTGCATCCGAGGTCCCTTCATGTAGTTCTAGGAATTTCTCCCAGAGCTCCTTGGCTGACTTGTAGGCTATGATCCGATTAACTTCTTATGACGATAAGATGCTCAGCAGATGGAACTCTGCTTTGTCGTTTGTCATGAAGTCGGCTTGCTTGTTCTTCGTCCAATGATATTCTTCTTTGTCTTTCAGAGCTACAAAATCATATTTTATAATTATTAATAATTCAAAATCTATTTTAAAAAAATACCTCCATCTTTTTCTTTTAGCTCACAAATTTTCCCTTGAACTTTGGTGAGTTGATGCTCGGTCCGACCATCTCGTGTGCTTCATTCATCAGTTAGTTCTCCTGAAGCGAACCCGCTCTGATACCACTTATCCGTCCCTTGGCGGCTGGCTAGAGGGGGTGAATAGCCCTGCAAAAAAATGAACCTTTCTCGAACTTTATAGCTTAATAAGAATCAACACTTGCATAAAATAAACAAGAAACTAGAAATAAGAGGCACAATGGATTTACTTGGTTACAACCGGAGAGGTTATTAATCCAAGGAAGATGAAAGCGCACTAAACTCTCCTTCAGGCGAAGAAGCCTCTTTACAGCAATTAAAGCACTCAATTACAGAACCAAACTGAAACGAAGTCAATCACAAGTGTTGTTCTGACCTTCTGGGACCAGGACTTTATTTATAACCCTAGTCGGGGCACTTGGAAAGGTTCTAAGCACCTCTAGAGGGATAAAACTTTATCCCCATCGCATCACCATGCGCCACATCACGTTTACCTAAATTTTTTGGTCCGACCACCCAGGACAGGTCTAGGCACCCCGGACTTGGTTGGGGTGCCTCGGACCGAAAAATCAACTTTTTGTTAATTTTCGGTCCCGGTCTTCCACTCTGTTTCCGCTCGCATTGGTTCGAGTCTTCCGCTCGCTTGTGTGATCTTGGCCATCCGAAATATGACTCATCCAAACCCAACTTCCGGCCTTTAAGCAATCTTCCGCTCCAGGTTCTCGTCCCTTAGAAATGTCGCGTGCCTCTTTCTCGTCCGCCCGCGTACTCTTCCGTAGTACCTCGTCCCTCGGACGCATTGAACTCATCGGCTCTCTCTCCTGTGTCGTTCTTCTTGCTAGCTGCGTCTTTCGCCTGACTTTCTAAGCTCCTAAGTTCCTGCACACTTAGACACAGGGGTTAAATACCAACATGACCTAACCTGACTTGATTGATCACATCAAAACTACCTGGGGTACTTACAGAAGATGCCTTCAACCTTTTTTAAAAGGGTTGTTCGACCTCTTCTTCAAACATATCTCTTCTACCAGCTTTTACTCAACTGTTAGACACTCTGAACACTCCAACTTCGTGTCGCTACTCTGTTACGATGTTGCTGCTCCCAACTACTACTGAGGAGTCGTCCAACACCAAACTCGATCTGACTATCTTCAAAAAGTGTTGGGTAATGAAAGTTTATTTTTATAATTAATTATTGCTTAAAGGAAAGTGTAGCTTGTTACGTTTATTCTCATTTTTATTGTACTTGATTCCCTCTTTTAGTGGTTCTGGAAGAGGTCATTAGTGGATTATCCATCAATAGGTCCACGGGACCTGAGTCTTGAAGAAGGAGTCACCGAAGACTCCGAACCAAGTAACCAATCACGTACTTGTGTTTTCTTGTTTTCCATTTTTACTTTTAATTTTGCTACGTACTCATTTTCAAAGTAGAAAAATAGAGTTTTTTTAAAAACAATGTGATTCACCCCCTCTCATGTGCAATTAATCCTACACTTACTGCACTTGACTGCATGAATTTCTAGTCATCGTGCATGTTGTTTTCTGGTCCGATTAGAATCACCATCGGTCAGGCCACCTGCTATCATACCAATGCCCCCGGGACAGCATTGCCATGATTTTCTTCCTCTTGAGTTGATTGGTGTTGCGATAGTTTGATGGACGCACTTGCAGGTCTCTAGTTGTTCCTTTGTTGGGGTAGTTGCTAGGTCTGATCAACTAGTGCATTGTTCCGACCTAGGGGTCCATCCTGTTGGTGATAACTTTGGATGTTTGGAGAAGGAGATTGCTGACAGAATTCTTTATGTGTCGATTGACGTGGGCCTAGATTAAAGTGGTAGCAATCCTTTGTGTCATGAGTCCCCGAGCGGTGATAGGTGTAAAACATTAGAGTCCATGGTCGAAACTTGGGGACTCGTGGTTGATCGACTTCCACATACTGGACCATGTACGACCTTGATTCATGTTGCTATAGCGGAGAGTTCGATTAGGGCCCTTTTGGAGGCACATTAGTGTTGGTCGATCGACACTCAGGAGTGGCACCCTACTTAGGGACTACTTTCCGAGTGAACTAAGGCTCTTCGAAATCCCTAAGAGGCTTCCTAATGAGGGATCGAAAAAAGTCGTTGTCTGTAAGTCCCTAGGAGAAGGTACTTACCAAAATTCCTTCCCTTAACCTGTCTCACTTACTACTTGCCTCTCCATTCATCAATTGTTTAATAACCAAAAACTTCTATACTTATACTATTTTGAAGAGATCCATCTATATTGCTCAGAAAGCTTAACTACATTGCTTGGAGGAGTCTAGCTATCTATATTGCTGGGTGGAATTTATCAAAATTGCTTAGCAGAACTTATCTAAATTGCTTGGCGGAACTTATCCAAATTGCTCAGAGGAGCTTAACCATATTGTTTTGTGGAGCTTAGTGATATTGTTTTGCAGACTTACTGATATATTGCTCGACAGAACTTGACGATTTTATTCTACAGACCTTTTATGATATTGTTCGGTGGAACTTGAGTAATATTGTTTTATGAAACTTAATGATATTGCACTGTGGAACTTTAGTAATATTGCTCTGCCAAATTTAATGATATATTGCTCTACGAAACTTGATAATTTTGTTCTGCGAAACTTAATGATATTGCTTTGTGGAACTTTAGTAATGTTGTTATGTGGAACTTACTGATATTGCACTGTGAAACTTTAGTAATATTGCTGTGCGAAACTTAATGATATATTGCTATGCGGAATTTGACGATTCTATTCTATGTAACTTAATGATATATTGCTCTGTAGAACTTTAGTAATATTGCTCTGCGGAACTTAATGATATTGCTCTATAGAACTTTAGTAATGTTGTTCTACGAAACTTAATAATATTGCATTGTGGGACTTTAGTAATGTTGCTCTGTGGAACTTAATGATATATTGCTCTGTGGAACTTGACGATTCTATTTTATAGAATTTAATGATATTTCTATGTGGAACTTAATGGTATATTGCTTTGCAAAACTTTATGATATATTGGACGGAAGATCTACATTACATTGCTCGGAGGACCTCATTATCTTTGAACAAAGGATCTTGACTTATATTGCTCGAAGGAAAAATCCCGACTACCATTAGATGTCCTTCCTTTAAGTCAGACTGAATAGTGAAATCGAATAAAGTCCAATTAAATATGTGATCAAAGATAACTATCCCGAGGATAACCCTGACTACCATCATTACTCGGAACCAATTATATATTATCATATTGCTCGGAGATAAAATCTCGGCTACAATCAAGAATCTTTTTTTTTTTTAAAGGTCAAAAGGTGTCTCATTAAAAATAATATTTCTTTTATAATGTCTATAATATTGATGTAGGAAGCATTAGAATTGAACTTATATTTTGATATTATCAAAAGTTCAAAGTTAAGTCATGTTATGATCTAATAGATTGATCAAGTGTACATGTTGCTATATCTAGAAGTACTAGTAGGTCAGCTAGACAGGATACTAGGCAATGAAAGTTTCGACAAATTAAGGACACTAGACAAAAGTCTAGGTGGGTCATTGGACCGACTTGTAGGATCGAAAAGACGCTAGAGGGCAGTGAATAGCGTTCATCACATTTTATAAAATCACGAGAATACGCAGTGAAAAATAAATGAAGGAAAGAATAACACAAAGGCCTAACGCAAGTCTTTTTTACTTTGTTTGGAACCTTTGGTGACTCCTACTCCAATGCCCACACTCATGGAGTGCTTTTATTTGACAATCACTATCAGTTCAAAAATGTTTACAAAGTTTACGTACAAGAACTATTAAAAAAATACTGACAATAGAAGAAGAAATTGCTTAAGCGTTGGTTGTTGGAGTAGCCTTTTGGTGTCGTCGAAGTCTTCTTGGAGCAGTGTGCAAGTCCAAAAGTTGGAGCGAGTGATGTCCAGAAAGCTCTAGTCAAAGTCCTTTTTATAGGCTCTTTCCGGGAGCTCGGACCACCTCTGGGAGTCTGGAATGCTGACGATGTGGTTGCACCTCGGCAAAACTTAATCTCTGAAATTTCATCTATCTTAGGGCGCTCGAACCAACCCAAGCACTTGGACTTGACGTGTGCTAACCAACTAGTGTGCACCACCTCAGCCAGTCGCTCATTGCTTCGTCTCCTTGCCTGGGCGCCCAAAGCTCTGGGCGCCCAGACCTCTGGGTGCCTAAACCAAGTCTTGGTGTCTGGAATCTTTTTTCAGCCTTTTGCTTTTCTGCGTCATAAGTTATAAAGTTAACATGATAAGCAATAATATAAAAAAGAGTAGTAATAATGTTTTTAACAATCTCTAGATTGTCTAGTTCTAACTTTGAGTTTCTCTGAAATCATATGTCAAATTGACGCCTACTATTCCCTTAACCGGGAACGCATTCTCACTGGGTCTCTCCTCCAGTTGTTTACCTCCACTTACCAATCACATATTTCCTTGATATCGGGTCACTTGATCTACCAGGACTTCCTACCAGATCTCAACCAATCTGGACTTCAGCCAGTTGTCAACCCAACTAGACTTTCTTCTACCATATTTCAACCAATCTAGACTTCATGCCAACTATCAATCTAGCTGAACTCCAACCTGATTTTTTGGTTCTCTAGACTCATCAAGTTCATATCCTACACACTTAGTAAAAGGATTATATTACAACATAATCTAACTTTAACCTTTGTCATATATCAAAATTTGAGTTTAATTATTAATGCAACTTGCACCAACAGACCAAACATCTAGTGAGATGGACTCAATAGGTCAACGTGGACCAGATATCGAGTTAGAAGAAAGCTCTGGCAGGTCGATGATCGAATGTTGAGCAGAGAAAGTCCTAACATGTTTCGAAGATGGGATATTTGACAAATAAGTTGAGATGAACTCTTGAAATGGAGAGATTTTTCTGAAAAGAAGAATGGTGAGGACATGTTCTCATTTTGATAACAATCTTAGGCGTTGATCTGACTAAAAAAACCAACAAATATTTCTAAGTCGAGATCAGACAATCCTAACTGTCATACTTATTCATACATATTATTTATTATTTAACTCTGTTTTGCACATAAAAAATAAAATCTTAGGTTGACTGAAGGGTTTGGTCGATCGAACAAGATGATTATATCGACCAATCTAAGTAGAATTTGTAGACAAGATTGAGACCTAGCAAAGAAGAAAATATTGGGATGTAATCAAATGATTATGAGCATCAGTTGACCAAACCAATATCATAAGTGCAGAAAAAATGATTGGATTACGCAAGAAAGGAAACCCTAGGGGTTTAGTCGACTGAACAAGGTTTAGTCAATCAAAAATTCAGATTTCGTGAGATCGATTAGATCAAATCGAAGCAAAAAAGTAAGGAAACGGAGATCAATCACTTGATAGAGATTTAGTTGATTGATAGGGATCAATCGACTGAATGGTTCCAGTCGACCAAATGGTGGCTATAAAAGAAGTCTCGGGATCCAAGTCTCATTAACAATTCAACTCTCTCTTCATTTCATTCTTCTTATCCGATCGTGCAAGTTCTGCTACTACTACATCGAGAGGTTCTTTGATAATCTAGACCCAAGTTTTATTTATATGTTATCCGTATACTTTGTTTTAGTATTTGGATTTATATTCAAGGAGATAGTATTCTGTATGGTTTTTCTTTTTCTTTTTTTTTTTTATGAAAGTTTTTGGACAGGAAAGATTTAGTTGATTGTCCCGTTGAAGTGATCAAATATCACGAAATTTAAAATAGTAGTTGTTCACTACGAATAAGTTTTAAAAAAATTATGTTCTTCAGTTCTTGTCTCTAGTATTTTCAATTCGATTTTGATTTTTTACTTTAGAAAAAGAATAATTTTAAACTATATGATTCAACTCCCTTCTCGTCGCTATCCAACACATAATTATACCTTCGACGTTCTGAAAAAATTATTTTAATTTTTGCACAGCTAAAATTTAGGGTTCTAATTGATTAATTAAATATATCAGATTTGATAAATTAATTGCAATTTAATTAGATCAAGTATTTTAATCTTCCCCGATTAAATTTGCTGGTGGCACCCATCAGGCTGGCAGGTCGCATAAAACCTAAACCCCTCCCCTCGCCGCCCCCCTCGCGTCCTTTCTCTTGCTATCCGAGCCGGACCTTCCGCGCCGCCGTTGGCGATGGATGCGCTATCGCCTCTGGTTCTGAAGCGAAGCTACCGCTGCGTGTCGTCGCTGCAACAGTTCTACGACGGTGGATCTTTTGCTGTGTCCTTCGACGGCTCCTTCCTCGTTTGCTCCTGCGGCGACGAGATAAAACTCGTGAACTCGTCCGATGCCTCCGTCTTAGGGAGTCTTGGCGGGTTTTCGGAGTCTAGTACTTCCTTCACCTTGAGCCCTGATGACAGGTTCCTTTTCACTGCTGCCGACAGCCGTCAAATTCGAGTTTGGGAGCTCTCCTCCCGTAAGTGCATTCGTTCGTGGAAGGTATGTAGGGTTAAGAGACGGTACCTTTAAGCCAAAAGGCACCTGTCTAACCTGCTTTTTCTTTGTAATTTTCGAAGTCCTGATTTAAATTGTTGTGATTCTTCTCGAGGAGAAAACTTAATACAAAGTCAAACATAGATGCATTCATCTTGTCCTTTATATAATTGTAAGTTAATTTCAATTATGATATATATCTAAGTTAGTTCACTTGAGAAATTTGTTCTTTAGCTTTTTTATTCTCCTTTTATATTTTTCTTCGTAGTTGAAAATGTTGCTCCGTTTGAGTTTTTCTTATATATGTACTGCCGTAACTCATTCAAGTTACAACATTGTACTGTTTTCAATCATTTTCTTGAGGAATATAAAATGCTTAAAGGAAAATGCATAATTTCATACCATCAAAAAATTTGCTTTTCTTTGTTGCTGGATGCGGGGAATAATTATCTTTTATAAATACTCGCAAGATATTCGTAAGAAAAAAATATTTGTAATTTTATGAGCCGTCTACATTTTTGTGTAGGGACATGATGGTCCAGTAAAGATCATGGCATGCCATTCTTCTGGTGGATTGCTAGCTACAGGTGGAGCAGACAGAATGGTTTGTGTATGGGACGTAGACGGTGGATTTTGCACACATTTTTTCAAAGGTCACCGGGGTATTGTGACATGCATCAAATTCCACCCGAACCAGTTACTTGTGAGTAAAGTTTGAATGTTAGTCTCATATAGTTTGTTTGCATAAATGATCAGATTGGTTCTATCCTGAATCGTCTTTCTAAATATTTCTATCAATTTGTACCATACTTTTATTCCAGCTAATTGCATAATGCTTTTGGGATTTTGCATGCCTGACATGTTCGATTATTTGTGATTGTACGTGCAACTTTTTTATAATATGGAAAAGAGCAAGATTGAAGTTGGACACTAGCCAATATAATGTAAAATATTTATGTCATGTTTACTTAGATGCAAATAAGAAAAAAAAAAGAAGAAAGAATAAGAAAAGGACGTGAGGTCCCTTTTCTAGCTAGGAGGAGGAGGAACGTCATTCCTTCCATTTCCTACTTATTTCTCCCAAATTTGATGGAAGTGGAGGGGAATGAATTTTGAGACTATATTAAATACAACGGGAACAACATTAAAGGTAATCCTTTGCTTCACGAAATATTATAGGAGTAAATAATGCTAATTAGGTTTTTGGACCCTCGAGGCTTCAACTTCAGGTCTAATCTGATAAAGATATTTTGATATTGAAATATATAACCAATATTTATAACATATACAAACTGACACACATTACCCAATGTCACTGAAAGCATAATAATAGATGAGCAATGTTTGGCGGCATATTTTATTGATTGCACTTTGTTTGGTTCTACAAGCAAACATTAGTCAAGCTTGTAGTCAGGCCCCTGGAATGTAGTTGGTGTATTATTATAAATATGTATTTCTATTCCAAAGGTTAAGGTATTTACTTCAATAGTTTGGCTAAGTTAAGTCTATATAATAAACTCTGCGACAAGCCCTCAGATCTTAGTCTTCATTTGAAATATATAGCACCTAAAAGATTTGGGTTGTTTATTTAACTTTGCTTTTGGTATGGAGTTGAGACTCCCTTCTGTAACCACCTACTATTTGTTTATATCATGCAAGGGGTCTGTCTTTAGCAATATAACTTTTCTTGTTCTGGGAATTCTTTCATGTGTTTATCATTGTAATATGTTTTGCATGTTCCAGTTGTTCTCAGGCGGTGATGATGCTACTGTTCGTGTTTGGAACTTGCAATCTAAGAAGTGTGTTGCAGTGCTGGAAAAGCACTTCTCACCGGTTACCTCATTGGCAATATCTGATGATGGTTCGATTTTGCTAAGTGCTGGAAGAGATAAGGTAAGATTTCAACTTAAAATTTCTTATTTAGTCTATTAGATTAGGTTAGTAATTATTATTTTCTACATTGATCAAGGTACATGATCTATTAGTCTATTATTTGAAAAGACTATTGGTTCTTGAAAACTGAAAGTCTAAAACACCACTTGTTAGGATGTGGTGTTTTTGCTTCCCTTGGAGACTAGTAACATTTAACTTTGGTAACTAATTAATCATGTGTTTTTCTCACTTATATGGTTTGTGCTTATTTTAAATGAATTGATTGTTCTATATTTCTTGTGAAGAAAAATATATTATTTGCCGTAAGAAATTTCCCAGGCTAGGACAGCAGCATGACTAAAAATTAAGTAGGAAAATCCCAACTATTAACTAAAGCAATTTCCAATTTGTTTTCTTATATAGCTCTAGGACAATGGCACGTTGTAGGGGCTGGTTGTATCTTAGCCTTTCAATAATTCAATGTATGGTCTCTTATAATTTGCTATTTTAGTCACCTTGACTTACAATTCACTTTTCTCTTTACTGTTAAATTTGGATAGCTGCTCTATGTGAATGATACACCATTCCAATATTTCTACTTTGGCAAAATTTAGCATGTTTAAAATGATTCATATATCTGAACACTTGTTATTACTTATTACATGAAATGTGGTTTTGAACCTAGGGTTTTAGCTTATGGATCTTTTCATAAAAGGGTTAAACTCTAGCTTTGGCATGTTGTTGGAATCTGAGTATCAATTCTGCTGCATGCTCAAATTAAGTTTTTCTTTGGAGTTTGAACTCAAGCCTGAAATCTGTTTCTATGTACCAGGATGCACGTTTGTTTAACAGGATAGACAGGTCACTGTAAGCACTTGAATGGAATAATATTAACTTCGTGCAATTTCTAGGAATCCAGTCAGCTACTAGTTTAGACTTTAGATAAGATGGCTGTGGGGTGATTTCCTTGAGAGTAACTTGTGCTATTCAACAGCTTTTGTGGGTTTGTTTCTTTGGTTGGGGAATAATATATTTCTTTCCTGATTTTATGAGGAAAATTGTTTTCATTTGATTTTGAAAAGATATAATTCATTAAGGTGCCTGCTCATTCATGTTCTCTTTATCTTCTCATTGTATTGTTACCTATTCTTCCGGAATGATACATTTCTTTCTTTTTCATAACAAACATTGTTTTATGTGATGGAAAAGTTGAAATGTTATTGTGTAACTTTTCTTTCGTTGCTAAATGGCGTTAGGCACTTATTTGATCCTTGACCTGATTCTTCTTCTAAAATATTCCAATTTAAGTTTGTTTGTATATATTAAAGGCTTTACATTTGCAGTTTATTATAAGTTGGTGTTTTATGTTTTCCATTTCAGTTTCATTTCCCCCTATTTCCTAATAAAAGTTAATTCCAAACCACATAGGTCGTGAACAGATGGGACCTGCAAGATTATAGCTTCAAGATGACAATACCAACATATGAAATGGTGGAAACTGTTTGCATCATTCAATCTGGTGATGTTTTTTCTCCCTTTTTGGAAGTAAGCAATGGTAAAAATACTAGCTCTTCAGATCCAGTTCATTTTTTGACTGTTGGTGAACGTGGGATTGTGCGTATATGGAGCTGTGAAGGGTATGATTGATCCCCTAAAACTTGGGGTTTGCACTCTTTTTTGTTTTCCATCTTTTACATCCCCACAAATTTATTAGTTATTTTGTTTTGCAACAGTGCTATTTGTATATATGAACAACCCTTGAGCCCTGGTGAAGGTGACTCTGGAAGAGGATTCTTATCAGCTGTTTTCTTACCATCGGATTTAGGGTTACTCTGTGCAACTGCTGACCAACAGTTTCTCTTCTTTTCCCCTACTAAATCTGCCCAAGGAACATTTCAGTTGCACTTGTACAAAAGGCTTGTAGGCTACAATGAAGAAATTCTTGATATGAGGTTCTTAGGTGATGATGAGCAGTACCTTGCTGTTGCTACTAATTTGGAGCAGGTATACTATCATTTCCAATTCAACTCTAATTGGCTCTGATAAACTTTGTTGAAACACCAAATTAGTGTTGAACATCAGCTGCATATGCATTTGTATGTATCGGCAAAATTTCTGTCACATGCATATGTATTCATACATATGCATATGTTTTTTAATTATCGAAGCTCCTGGAGCTAATGAACTATCAGGAGCTACACGTTATGCTTTTTAATTATGGGAGAGCTCCTAGAGCTAACAAGTTATCTGGAGCTCCATATTCACTTGCAGTAGAAGCTAATTAATTACACAGAAAAGAGTGAGGAGGATTGTGAACTAATGTGCTTACAGTAGAACTCCACCTGTAATAGAAACGTACAAATCACATACAGAGAATGAGGAACATGACAGTGACAAGGAACTCAATACAGTTTCTACCTTTATCTGACTACTGTAGATTTTCCACATTAAGTCTTGTAGTATCTTACATATGCATTAGTTCTTGACATATTGGTGCCAATTAGTAGGTTATGCTCTTGTGTGTCCATTTGATGCTAAATCTTTTCCAAGTTTAACCCCATGCACCCAAATATTAGTCCACTGCTAAATTATGTTTTCTTCTGAGCACATTAGGCCTAAACCAAGGTTTCAAATCTTGATCCGTGCTGAGATTTCGGTCCTGGAACGATATGGTTTCGGTGTCGTGCCGTGCTGATACAGTTTAGTGTTTTTTTTATTTATACATAGTAATTATTAGATAAATATGTTTATGATGTATAATTTAAAAATAAGTTGTATATTGATTTTGTATAAGTTCTAAAATAATTAAATATTGTTTCTTTAAAGAAAATTGATTTATCAATAACTCGAATTAAATTTGATACATCTTACCTTAAAAATTATAATATATATTTTAAATAGTAAAAAAAATCAGAATATCAATTAAATAGTAAAACAATAAAAAATAAAATATTTTTTTAATCAGAATATAAATATGATTTATTAGAATCTTTTAGAATTTTTAAATGAAATTTAAAACAATACAAAATAATAAAAAATATTAGAATATAAATCGTATTTATTATTTATTTTTTAGAATTTTTAAATGAAATTTAAAACAATAAAAAGCAAGTTTTAGGAGTATTAATTAATAAAATTTATTTTAAAAATTTAAATTTTAAATATATTTTATTGGGATAATTTAATTAGAGTTTATAAAAGTCTGTTCAAAAATGAATTTTTGATCAGTAAGAATAGTAACATCACGCGGGCATCTGGTGGCGCCGGAGGCATCTCATGACGCCTTCAACGGTGCTTGCGATGCATCCGAGACGTGGGCCCGCAACGCTTCTGGTGGAGGCGATCGCGTAATGCACGTTTGATTCCATCTGTCGCTCGTGATGCACGCGATGACGCATGAAATTATTGCGTGCGAGGTGCCGGTTTCACTCCGCGATGGAATCGTAAAAACCGTCCGTGCCGCCTCGCACGAAACGGTATTCTCTTCCTTGGCCTAAACATATTGTTTAGTGTTGTTCTTATTCATTTATGTGCTCACTCTCATAGTCAGTTCATAAGTCATTGCCATTGATACATAGCCCTGTGATATTAAATTTTGCATTTTAATCTTTTGAAATTCATTTTAACTTCAAAAATTAGCGCACGCACACAATGACAGAATTATGCAACGTTAGTTTGCTGTGCATTCTTCATTGTGTATTGTGTTTGTTATGTGCATTCTTCATTGTATACTGTGTTTGTTATGCACATTCTTCATTGTGTATGCAGGTGCGAGTATATGAAGTTGCATCCATGTCATGCGCTTATGTTCTCGGAGGGCATACAGAAATTGTTGTCTGTATTGACACTTGCATTTCCTCTACTGGGAAGACAATGGTGGTAACAGGAAGCAAGGATAATAGCGTGAGCACTTTACTGTTCTGCTTTATAGTTGCTTTAATATTTTTTTTTCTTTTTCTCCCAAAGTTTATTTTATAATAATTTACATCATCTACAAACTTGGACTTATGATACCATGATCTGCAGGATTCAATATACCCATGATTTATCATTTTGATGTGGAACAATAAACATTTAAGAATCTTATAGTTTATGCATTTGAGGCTGTGGGGTACCTGGGCTGCTTGCAAATATCAGTTGCAGTCGTTGGCCGATTAACAGGTGTTTATCTGCCTACTAATGGTCTATAAGTTGCAAATCCATTTGGAGCAGGCCTCTATAAGCTGCAATTGCAACTGACTTAAAATGATTTCTTTTTTGTCCTTGCAGTCTGCATATTCATGAACAATGCATTCTAATATGAAATATAAAGGTTGGGAATTAGAAATAGGAATTTAGAATAAGATTTTTTTATCTACGTCAACAATCTATATTTAATGATCTTGACAAAAATAAATTCTAAACAATGGTATACTGTTGTTTCATGATTTTTGGATTTTAAAATTAATAATTTAAAATATTTTATTTCAGCTATTTCTTGATATGAAGGGGAGTTTGGTGCAATGGTAAAATTGCTGCTGTGTGACCTAGAGGTCACGAGTTCGAGCCTCAAAAATAGTCTCTTGTAAAGTAGGATAAGGCTGCGTACAATAGACCTTTCCCGGGATCCCGCATTGGCGGGAGTTTCGTGCAGCCCTTTAGCTATTTTTTGATATGTGAGACCAACATTGAATCATTTTAAATGAATATGTTTCTCAAATATACTAATTAATTAATATAATAGGAATAATTAATGGATAATTATACTTCATTTTCAAAAAAGTATTTTGTTATAATATATAGACAGGATTCAAAATCTCAAGCCAACAAGCTGGAGTTTTAGTGTTTGACTGGAATGATGTTTTGGTATTGGGTTGACGTTTCGATCTATATGGTGCTAGTGGCGAATTAGAGGAGGAAGGGGATGAAGAAGAAAAAAGGAAAAAGATAACTACACAACTTTTTGACGTTATCTTATATGGACAAATGTATAAAAAAAATATTATCATCTAAATTCATCTCTTGCATAATAGCATATTAAAGAGTGTTGAGTGACGGTATGACACAATAGTCATGATATGATTAACACAACTATATAGAAGACATTGCTTGTGTCGACTAGTATTAAGATTTGGTAATTTACTGGAACGTTAGGTTTCAATCATGCGACCTTGCATGGTATGAGATTTCAAACCATGTGTATAATCTTATAGATGCTGATATAAATTAAAATAATTGAAAATGATATAGTAATTTTTGATATAGATTAAATATTTCAAATTTTAGGGTAAAATAATTTTGTTTTGTTGCTGCAATGCCACTTGCAACATTTTGCATTTGTCTACTTTTTCTGATCTAGGGCACTGCTAATTGCAGGACCTTCAAACCACACAATTAATGAAGTAAGCATTCTATTAATTAATGAATGCATATTCAACATCCTTCTCTGATAAACCTTAAGGAAACACTTGTCAGAAGATGACCAGCTATATTTCTTTTTTTCGTTAACTAGTTATTCTTTTCCCCCCAATTTTATAGGTGCGATTATGGGATGTTGAGAGAAAACAATGTGTAGGTATTGGTAAAGGCCATATGGGAGCTGTAGGAGCTGTGGCTTTCTCTAAGAAATTGAAGAATTTTTTTATTAGCGGCAGCAGGTGATTTTGAAATTAGAAAATTCAACTACATTTGCTTCACTCTTCTGCTACAGAATTTGTTCTTTACCAGAGCTTTGAATTATATTATGTTTTTTTCCCCTCATTCTTAAAGAATTCTTGGTTCAATGTTTCTCTTATTTCTTTTTAAAATAGTTTTGGATGTTTTAGATGCTACAAAATTTTTGGATTTCATTGTATGATGTTTAAAATATCAGCTTGGGAAGCCAAGGTGGTCCATTCGAATTAAAGTGTACAGATTCCCTTTTTTTAGAAGAATATGTGCTTCTTACCATGAATGTGGTCTGTAGGTAATTGAAATTGAAAACAAGATTTCAAATAATTGCTGGATGTTGGAGTTTTGAAACCTAGTTGAAACATTTGATTTCAATACCATACTCTGACAAAAATTGATATGCTTCGCACACTGATAAGTGTGCGTAGATAAATTTGAGCATCACCCTGAAACTCACTGAATTTATTTCCAAAAATAATACCAAATGGATAGTCAATTCAACTAGGAATTTGATGAATTTTTAATCGAAAATATAAATATCTCAACTGGTTATAATTAGTTATGGTAATAATGTTAAAATCTCTTTTGATAATTCAATGGAGGATCAGCAAGCCTTCAACCTTCAGAATATATATGGTTAACTTGCAAAGAAAGCTATCAATTTTCTCTTTTTCATTATGTGTGTGTATGTATGGATGTACATAATATAAATTAAAGATATTTAATTTTGTAGTTTATATTAAATTTATTTAGTTTGATAAGTATTATTGTCATAATGAAAGAAGAGCTATAAGCTCAATCTTTATTAATAACTTCAATTCACATTCTTTTTATTAAATTTAATTGATTAGATAGATCATTATATAAATGAGAAAAATATTCATCTTGTATTAGGTTGTATGTACATAGAACTAATCTAAAACCAACCTACCCTTTGGTTCAACCTCTGCATTGTATTTTTACTTGCATATATCAATAAACAGAGCTTAATTTTTATCACTATCCACTTTCTCATTGAGTTTAAAAAGGCATTAAAGATTTATTTTGTTATCCTAATCAAAGTTTTATAATTCTTAACAAGCTGTGTGTCAAATATTTTTGTGTTGACTTGCAATCCAACAAAATATTTTTCTTTAATTTTTTTTCTTCATCAAGTACAATTTTAGGACTCAATTCTAACAACCACATGACTAATTCCTTCCATTCACTAAATCTTTGGGTCTCAGAAACTGATTTACAACTATTCTTTTCATCTGGTAATATTTGCTTGACAATCTAGTGAAGCATTATTTACTTATTCTTAATTGTTTTTCTTAGCCAGTTCAAAACTGAAGTTCTATGCTTCCATATGATCTTTTCAACGTTCTTATGATTATTTCTGACTTTGTTTTAATTCTATTATTTAGTTTGTCTTCAGAATGTAAAATTTAGCATTTATTCCATTATGTTATCCAGTAACATAAACCAATAAATGCAAAATGATTATTTCAGCCATTTCTTTAAACCATTCCTAAGAATACACAGTTATTTTATTTTGTGATAAGTGAATTTTGTTCACAGTTTTCCTAGTTTTTATACTTAAACCAGCTTCCCTCTGTTAATAGTGATCGCACGATTAAAGTATGGGCTTTTGATGGAATCTCTGAGGATTCTGATCTGGAGATTGCACTAAAATCAAAGTCTGTCATAGCTGCACATGACAAAGATATCAATTCTCTCGCCGTCTCACCAAACGACACCCTAGTTTGCAGTGGTTCTGAGGTGGATAAATGGTTCAAATTTTTTTTATTGATACCTAATTTATCAAAGATTATGCATTTGTTGTTCCTCTAATCACTTCATATTTTTTATTACCTAGGATCACACTGCTTGTATATGGAGGCTTCCTGGCCTAACTTTTGTTGCTGCTCTTAAAGGGCATAAGAGGGGAATTTGGTCAGTGGAGTTCTCTCCTGTAGATCAATGTGTGCTGACTTCTTCTGGTGATAGAACAATTAAGATATGGGCTGTTTCTGATGGTTCATGCTTAAAAACATTTGAAGGACATACTTCAAGTGTATTGCGAGCCTCATTTCTTTCACGCGGAACTCAAATTGTTTCATGCGGTAAAATAAAAATTTAAATATCCCTCTAAATTCGAAAAGGGAGGTTAGTCTAAACGTTTTCATTTCTAGGTGGGGATGGCTTAGTTAAACTATGGACAATCAAGTCAAATGAGTGCGTTGCAACCTATGACCAGCATGAAGGGAAGGTACTGACCTGCTTTGGTAATTTTTGTGATGATAGTAGTTGAATTTGGTTAGTAGCATGCACTTTTATTATTATTCTTTGAAATAATCTGTAGTGTTGTCAGTGGACTGCAAATCAGCGATCATTTCATGATTTACCTCTCTTTCTGACCTCGTGGTATGCAGTAGATAAGAATATTATTTTGAATGTGTTGTGGCAAGAAAAGATAATTGACATTCTCATTTATGATTATTTGAGCTGAGAAAAAACCTAATAAAATCAATTTAGATGACTAGATTGAAATATATGACTATCTATGCCAATTCAATCCAGTTTCTCAAGAGGATAATTTACCACAACAAGCATGGTCAGATTGGATTCAACTTGAGAGTTGAGACCTTTCACACAGAGCTCTTGCATCTGTTACTGAGGGATGCTGGATGTGTTAAACCAATACAACTAAGATGCCAAAGGGGTTGTTAATTCGTATTGTTCACTTTACTCTACAGATTTGGGCATTGGCTGTTGGGAAGAAGACAGAGAAGCTTGCAACTGGAGGCACTGATGCTGTCATAAATTTTTGGCATGACTACACAGCTGTAGATAAGCAGGAAGCCTTCCTCAAAGAGGTAGGTTTCTTCATGACCCACCATTTTTTTTTCTTTTGAGGCCTACAATATTTTCTATTTTCCCTTTGTTTGACTGTCCTTTTCTAGTAATGCAATGCCAAAAATGAAAATGAGGTCATGTTTGCTATAATTCTTCAACAATGCTTCTAGTGATATTCTAAAAGTTTAAAAGCAATTATTTGGTCTATTTGAGAGTTTCACAGTGTAATAGTTTCTGTCAATGAAGTGTTTGGAAACACTAAAATTTGTTTGTTCCTGTAGATATTATTTTGTTACTCGCTCCCATATGGAAATTTTTTTATTTGGAGTCTATTCTTACATGATTTTGTCATGTCCTAATGAGATTCCATAGAGATTAAGCTCGGGTGTGAGTTGTATTATATCCATGGCCTAGTAAAAGAACCTACAGAACGTTTCTAATGAAAAATCTCTTAAGAACACATAAAAGCACAAATAAATCATTCTCTTGACTTGATAGCAATGGTAACATGAAAATCTTGGTCAAAGCATAGAAACAAATCCCCATCCATTAAAAAGACGGAGAAGATAGCTTGTGGAAGAGAAGAAGAGGAAAAAGGCTGCTGGAGCTATTATTTCTGCTGATTGGTGCCAGATTGCTGTTTTGTTTGTTCATTGGGAGCAATTTAGGAGGGCAATAATCACATGAACGGGATAGGAAATCAATCAAGCTAGGGTTTTGTTATCTACATAAACTGTTTTGACTAAACCAGTTTTTCTCAACTTACCTAACACCCGGTTAATCTGCATAGACTGCCTAACCTGTCTGCCCTTTGAAAGACTTGCCTGAAGGAGACAACATAATGCATATCAAAGCACCTGGAAAGCTGCCTAGACTGGCTTATAAAACAGTGTGACAGTGGAAGTATCCGGCCATCGTAAAGTTTATCATGGTACTTGCTACTCTGGTAAAAGTGAAAACCAATACCTATATTCCTGTGGTAGTGCTACTAAATCTCAAGTACCTAATAGTTATATATCAATCCATATAAATTTGATTTTCTATCTTTGCAGTTTGAGGATTTAACATACCACATATTTCCCTGCTTTACCATTCCATGGGATCATTTTATCATTTCTTATATCAACATTTAGTGAGTGAGAAATGATTTACCATTGTCAGGGTTTAAAATCTTACGTCGTTTTTGCCAGTTTATTATTGATCTACTATGGCATTTCCATGAATTTAATATGCCTTTGTCTTGCTTCTGATATGTGCTTTACTTGATGTAGGAAGAAACAATTTTGAGAGGCCAAGAATTGGAAAATGCTTTGTCAGATTCTGACTATGCTCGGGCAATTCAACTTGCATTTGAACTTCGCAGACCGCAGAAGCTCTTTGATCTATTTTCACATCTTTGCAGGTTAGGAACAATCATTTTTTACCTTATTGTGTTCAACGTCCATCCTGGCTTATTTGAGGTGTGATGCAGGAGAAAGGATTCTGAAGACTCAATCAGGAGAGCTCTTAGTGGTTTTGGGAAGGAAGACATATGTGTTCTTCTTGAATTTGTACGGGAATGGAATACGAAGCCCAAACTCTGTCATGTTGCACAAGTTGTGCTTAATCAAATTTTTAGAATCTTTCCTCCGACTGATATTATGGAGGTAATTTCTACCCTAAAAAAAATCACGAGGCATAAAACCATAAATCCCTAATGTAACAAACTTTTTTAAAGTTTATTATGTCCTGCTTGTCCTGCAATCTCCTTTCTCATTTGCCAGTACTTATTCTTTTGTTGCTCTGCATTTCCAAGCATTTGTTTCTCAATTTAATTGGAGAAACAAAATTGCATACTGTGTTTGACGCTTTTGCATTTCTGTTAACTAGGCAATTCAAACAATTCATTTATCCGTGAACAAATTATATTAGAAAATCTTCAGTTTCGACAATGGACAAATAACCTTTGTGTAACTTTGTGCTGGCAATTATATGTTTCAGTTTTTTGACATTCGTTATTCTTTTTCCAGGTCAAAGGTGTTAGCGAACTTCTTGAGGGTCTCATACCCTATTCCCAAAGGCATTTTAGCAGGATTGACAGGTTAGTCAGGAGCACCTTCTTGTTGGACTACATTTTAACGAGGATGTCCGTGCTAGATCCTGAAGCTACAATTATGGCAAACAATGATGACCAACAAAATTTGCCACTAGAGAATGGGAAGCTTGATCAACACGATGATCAGTTAGGCTCCGAATTATGTGAGAGTGATGCCAGAGTTGATTCACTGATCCATACACAGGAGGAAATAGCAGTCTCAAAGAAAAGGAAATCTAGTAAATCAAAGAAGGGATCTGTTAAAAAGGGCAAGTTTTCGTTGAACAAATGCAAAGAAGCAGCTCAGGTCTCTTAGAGTGGATCAATGCTATTTGTGGCAGCAAAGGATATGAGTTTTTCTGGCAAACGTTTTTGACTCCAATTGTGAAAGGGGGAAAAAATGGTCTATTGAACAAATCAAGTTGCGAAGCACACAGACATCTCTCCCAAAGCAAAGGAGGCACGAGTGAATGCTGGTTCCGTCTCATTACTTTCCCCATCTCACTAACACGGAGGCCTATTATCTAAATAGCAATTTTGTAGCGTTTTTTGTTTTTCTATTTGTAATACTAATTGTGCTCCAAACTCTTGTATTCTAGTTTTCCATTATTTACGAGTTCAATATACTATCGTTTAAAGTTTGGCACTCGTATTTATTTTCTTTGATAAACAATAAACTTTAAAGGATTGTGATGCAAAACAATTATGATATCCTTGGTTTTCATGCAAAGAAGGAAGAAAATGCATTTTTTTTGTAAATTAATTTAATTTGAATCCAAAATTTTAAATTTTTGCTCATGCTCTATTTGGATGTCATCAGATAGGGAATGCGTTACATTTAGAGGTTGATTTTTAGAATACTCGTTTGATCCTTTTGTTTGGTTTTTTAAGTTTTTATCACTGCACTACCGTGGAGGCATGGGGCAGCACGTGTTGGCATGTATACATGCGACAACCAATTACATTAAGAAGGTTAAGAGCACGCGTTTCCTTAACTGATCAAACAATTATGAACTCTCTTAATTTTTTTTCAAGTAGAAAACTCTTAGCTAGGGTTAGCTTCACATTGTTTACTCCAGGTTGTCTGGCTGTAGATTGTTTGGTTTTGCTCTGATCCATCATATTATTTAAAACTAACCAGTAAATAAAAATCTAACATTTAATTTTAAAGATATTTAATTCTCTCATGAAACCTTTTATAAAATTATAAATCATAATTTTATATATAAATACAAGGTCTTCAAGAGTGTATTGCCCAGCTCAATCCAATCAAGAGTCGGAGCCTCCTGTCTCAATTTCATCCTCACCTGCAACCATTCAAATCTAGTGAGTCTAATGATTTAGTACATTCAAACCATGATAAATAATATATAAACATACATTCACATGCATAAAAAAAATACTTTTAAAATAAATACATTTAACTTTAAAATCATTTGCATTCATTCACAAAACTCTTTAATATATTTTAAGCATCGTATAATTTTTTCCTCGTCATTAATCATACATTAATTATAAACATTTTATGTGAAATTTATTTATTGAAAGTGACTCATTTATCCTTTATTTGATTGATTAATATAAAAAAACTATAGTACCAGGAGGCGGAGTTTAGTGACTACTTCATCGCATCTTTTTGGCCTAAATATGGAAATATGATACTAGACTTCCTCTGGGGACTTTTCCCTTACGATATTCCATCAATCATTTGTAAGTTCACCACCCACGTTTTCGACGGATCCTCACACATCGTCTTTGTCAGGGGTGGATCTAGTGGGGGCGGCATCGGCGATCGTACTTGAATTCCTAGATCCGCCACTGGTCTTTATCACAACCAAATCGCATTTCTCAAAAATATTTTTCCTTTCCTTTTCTTTTATTTTAAAAATAAATAATTTTTTCTCATTTTCATTAAATAAACATACTTCCAACAATTTTATACATTTAATATAAAGTCTCGAAACTTATAAAACTTTTCATATAATTTTCCAAACATTTATTATAGTTATTCAGGACACTGCCAGAACTTTTATTTTTCCCTCAAACATAACTTTTCTATTTTACCCTTTATCATACCTATAAAATCCTAAACTATACTCTTTCTACTTTTTACCATAAATTTTGACTTGAGCCCTTCCTAAACCATTCCATATACTTATTTTTTACTTTAAAAATTTGCTAAACATGTTGTCAAGCCTCTCGACTAGTTCAACATGACTTAACTTCCCATGCAAACCTTAGGCCCATTTTGACCCTAATCGACTCAAATCTTAAAAACTTCCTTCCTAACTTGAACCAAGACTTGACTAGACCCTTGCAATCATCCTAGGACCCTCTTGGACAATGATAATTCAGCAACAAGCCTGCACACAACCCATGAGCAGACCTAGCCCTTTTCCCCTCAAATCGTGTGCCCTAGGTGGAGAACAAGTCCATAGCTGAGCCCTCCATGCTTTCCTTGACTCCAGACTGATTAGCACCTCTCCCAGGACTCCTTTGGACCCTAACATGACCCACAACCACAGTTGCACCTAGTCATACACGACCCCTCCCCTTCCTTCCCTTAACTTGCAACCTCATGGCTCAAAAACCCTAGCCATGGGTTCAACCACTTCCCTCTCTATCGAAACCCTTCCAGCATACATGAAACACTTCTAGGACCACTAGACATCATCCTATTAATCATTACTCCTTAATTGCAGCCCTTGTCGCTAGCAATCTACAACAAATCTCAACCTTTGATAAAAACATCAAAACTTTGTAAAAATACATCAAACGCTTATAAACTTTAACATAATCATTTTTCATGCATAATTACATAAGCATACATAATATCGATTGAATGGTGCAAAAGAAAGGTTTTAAAAAAATGTGCATATGCATTTAAAACACTTGAATTTTGAATACCGACAAGAGGAGTCAGAGTGCATGATCGGGGAACGACTTAGTTTCACTTTTCCTCCTCTGAAAATCTTATTTTTCTCACTGTTATTTGCTACTATATTCCATGACTGCATCCCCTCTAGGAACCTTAGGTTAGATGGTGAGATTTTCGAAAATCATCCTAAGGAGACTAGGGTTTTGGGTATTTAAACTTAGGGTTAATTAAACTCACTAACCTTAGTTAATTAGGCCCAATTAAAGTCAAATACAACCTTCATAAAATGTTCATAATATTAAAGTTTTCGAAATTATTTGACTAGTCTATAAGAAGTTGCATAATTTGTCAAAACTTAGTTCTTAAAATAAAATAAGTATCGACTAGTAATTAAATAGAAAACCTATACTTTTTTAGAAAAAACTCATACTTAAATAAACATATTTTTGGACCATTTAAATAAATATTTATTGAAATCATTTATTTAAATTATTTTAGCACATTTAAATTCTTCATGCAGGTAGTTTACGTGGACTTTTTTTAAAATTTTGCGGGGTGTTACAATTCTACCCCCTTAAAATGAATTTTGTCCTTGAAATTCACCTAGTCTTGATAATTAAAAATCTTAGACTCACTTATTCACTTCATACTTAATCAAATTGACTAAAATTTTGCACTCTATCACGCTTTTGCTGGGTACATGTGTCCTAGTTTCTTAAGCAGATATCTTCATCATATTTCAGATTAAAATTCCCATCAAGATTCTATGGTAGAAGACATCTTCCATTAGTCCACTAGTGTTGATTGTCAATTTTTGGAGATTATCACTTTCCCCGGTATGGGTTCATCTAAGGTAATTCTCTATGATGGTATTCTCAATAGCAAGCTCTTCACTGCTAGATCGTTGGCATCAATTACAATGCATCAACATTTTCTCAGATCACAAGTATCTCAAAATGTATTCAGTCTGTGTTATTATTGTTTCATATAGGCAATTCTATTACTTGCACAAAGCGATTACTAGATAAACACAAATTCCAAATTTCAGAGACTCTAAGCATGGTTGGTATTCTCTCTGTGCAAACCAACATCTCATCCTATTCATGTCACTCTAGCAGAAAGGTCACTTTGATGAGTATATTGGTCGGAAAACTCCTACATAGGTAAATTTTCAATTTATTATCTGTAATTATTTAAACACCAACCCTAGCAACATTAAGGATCCTAGTCTTACGTCTAGGGCTACTCCTAGGAAGTTCTACTTTTTTGGCAACATCACTAGTTCTGAATCTAGCTTCTTTTAATTTTGACCACAACATTGCATTTTGAAGGAACTCCACAAGTGCACTACTTCACATCCTCTTAATAGATATATCTCATATCCTTATCCCTCACTTGTCTATTTTTTTCTTCATTTCTTCTTTAGCTTCATATTCTATCCCTAAGATAGTTTTTAGACACTCTATTTAGTCCAAGATAACAATAGGCTATGACTGATAAGATGACATGTTTTTAATCTAATGATACTTGAGCGACAACTCCTCTTTGGCAAATACATAGTTGGTTGTGAGTGGGTGTTCAATTTCAAGCCTCCCAATACATTGTCTATGATGACTAAGATTATTTTTGTTTGCCATTTTCTTACATTGACAACTATATCCTAGTGGTCATTACATTAACTAGACATTAAAAATGCTTTCTCTCACACTAATCTATATAAGGATTATATATCCAACAAATATCTTAGTTTGTTACTCAGGAAAGATGTCGTGTGTAATCTAAATAAATGACTCCTTAGGGCATAATAAACTCAGCTTTGTTCTTTAGTTTGAGATGTTTAAAAGTATATAAAAAATCATAATATTTTATTAGATCTATCACGCTAGGGCACATGTCATTTTTATTGTTGATTTAGATGATATCATCATTGCCAGTGATGATTCTCTAAGAATCACAGAACCAAAAGCATACCTTCACCGTCAACTTCAAAGATCTTGGCAACCTGTCACACTTTCATAACAAAAAGATTATGCAATTAGGCGGAAAGATTTATGTTTCTTAATGTCTTAATGGAAGTATATACTTGACTCGTTCAAGGAGGCAGGTATGTGAAGAGTAAAGCTAATTGATATTCCCATAGATTTAATGTTATATACTGGGATAAAAAGAGTTATTATCAAGTTCCAAAAAATATAAGAGAACAATTAGATGCTAAACAACCTCACCTTCACTAGGCTTAAAATTTTATTTATTGTATGTCTAATTGGTGAATTTTTGAAGCTTCGTATCATGATCATCGAGAAGCATCCTTAAGAATTCTATGACATTTCAAAAATGCCCTAAGAAGGGTCTTTTAGACCATGATGATGGTCATTTACAGACTATAAGTATATCAATGTAGATCAGACAAACTCTTCATAGTTTACATCAATATTATGCTCTTCTTGGGGATAACTTAATATTTTGAAGAGCAAGAATAAAGTTGTTTTGGCTAGGTTAAGTATAAAAGCATAGTATGAAGCTATTACTTTTGTTACGTCTAAGTTTATCTTGTTCAATAATAAATTCAATATGTAAAGCTCTTACTATTTTTTGCTTTTACTAATTGTCCTCCAACCTTTGGAATTTCATCTTCATTTATCCCCTATACCTAATTCCATTAAAAAAAACTAAGGATCAATGGCATGTAGTCCTATTGTAGTAACCACATTAATGGAATAATAAACTCTAGGCTTGAGGGAATCGGTCAAAACATTGCACCTGACTAATATAATATGACTAGTTACTTTTTCTTTCTTTCTCCTATTTATTGATCCAAGAAAACCGATCCTTAATGGTTTAAAATAAAAATTTAAGAACTATTATAAATTTAATAATTTACTAACTAACATTGTACTTTAAGGAAAATTTTAATGAACTTAGTGACTATTTATAAAAAAAACTATTTTTAAGTTATGACATGGTTTAACTAAAATTACAATTTAAGGAAATTTTTATCGATCTCTTTTTTTAGTAGTTCTAATGATTTGATAATTCAGTAATAATCAATTTTTTTTATATTTTCTTATATATGCTTATTTAAAAATATCACTTTGCTAAAAAAAAAATCATGGGCAACATTAATGAGAGTTTAAATCATTCAATATAACATAACTTAACTTTCAAAAACCTCAAAAAAAAAAAAAAAAACAAAATATTTAACCTTTTAACTTAATATTCATAAAAATGAATTTATAGACTTGAGGCTTGACTCCTTGAGCTTCTCGGAATCGACAGTAAGCACAACCCTTATAAGATCTTTGCTTTGATACCACTGAAATGACCCTAACTTCCACTTTACTTAAATTATTTTAAGAAAAATTATAGTTGAGAAATATTATATATATAATATAATATTTAAAAGCTAATTTACTATCATTTTTAAAAATAAATCTCAGCTATAATAAAAATGTAAATTTTCCATCCATCTAACATCAGTCTAACCCATATTATCCAAAATTATTTAAAACAAACCATTAAATAAAAAAGTCCAAAATTTAACTTAAAAGTATTTAATTCTCTCATGAAACCTTTCATAAAATCACAAATCATAGTTTTATGCAGAAATGTAAAGTTTTCGGGAGTGTACTGCCTAGTCTGGTCTAGTACTGCCTAGTCTGGTCCAATCAAGAGTCAAATTCTCCTGTCTCAATCTTATCCTCACCTGCAACCATTCAAATATAGTGAGTCTAATGACTTAGCACATTCAAACTATGATAACTAATTCATAAATATGCATTCACATACATAAAAAAATACTTTTAAGAAAAATACATTTAACTTTAAAATCATTTGCATTTACATTCACATAAATCTTTAAAATACTTTAAGCATCATATAACTTCTTCCTCATCATTAATCATAAATATTTTAGGTGAAGTTTTTTCATTGAAAGTGACTCCTTTATCCTCTTTTCGATCGGTCAATATTAAAAAAAAAACCAATGGTTCCAGGCGATAGAGTTCAGCGACCACTTCTTCATCACATTCCTCTGCCTAAATATGGAAATTTGATACTGGGCTCCCTCTAGGGCCTTTTTTCGTAAATGAGCTCCCTCTAGGGTCTTTTCTTTCATAGTATTCCTATCAATCATTTGTAAGTTCACCGCTCGTATTTTCGATGGATTCTTCACACATCCTATTTGTCACAGTCAAATCACATTGCTCAACAACAATTTCCTTTTCATTCATTTTCTTGTAAAAATAAGTGACATTTTTCTCATTTTCATGAAATAAGCATGCATCCGAAAATTTCATACATTTAACATAAAGCCTCGAAACTTATAAAACTTCTCATATAATTTTTCAAGTATTTATTATGGTTACTCGGGACACTTCTAGGACTTCTATTTTTCCCTCAAACATAACTTTTCCATTTTACCCTTTATCATACCCATAAAATCCTAAACTTTACCCTTTCAACTTTTTACCATAAACTTCGACTCGAGCTCTTCCTAAATCATTCCATATACAATTTTTTTTACTTATAAAAATTCCTCAGACATATTGCCGAGACTCTTAACTCATTCAACACGACTTAACTTCCCATGCAAAACCTTGACTCATTTTTGACCTTAATCGACTCAAACCTTAAAAACTTCCTTCCCAACTCGAACCATGACCAGACCCTTACAATCATCCTAGGACCCTCTTGGACCACAACAAACTAACAACCAACCTGCACACAACCCATGCGCAGACTAGCACTTTTTCCCTCAAATCGTGCACCCTAGGTGGAGAACAAGCCCATAACTAAGCCCTCCATGGTTCCCTCGACTCTAGACCGGTTAGCACATCTCCTAGGACTCCTCTAGATCCTAACATGACCCACAACCACTGCTGCACCTAACCATGCACAATCGCTCCCCTTCCTTCCCTTAACCTGTGACCTCATGGCTCAAAAACCCTAGCCATGAGTTCGGCCACTTCCTCTCTGTCCAGACCCTTCTAGCATACATGAAACACTTCTAGGACCACTAGACATCATCCCATTACTCCTTAATGGCAGCCCTTGTCCCTAGCAATCCACTATAAATCTCAAACTTTGATAAAAATATCAAAATTTTGTAAAAATACATCAAACGGTTATAAAACTTTAATATAATCATTTTGCATGCATAATTACATAAACATACATAATATGGATTGAATGGTGCAAAAGAAAAGTTTAAAAAATGTGCCTTTGTGTTTAAAACGCTCGAATTTCTAATATCGACGAGAAGAGTCGGAGTGCACGACTAGGGGGACGACTTAGCTTCACTTTTCCTCCTCTGAAAATCACGTTTTTCATACTTTTATTTGCTACTATATTCCATGGCTGCAGCCCCTCTAGGAACCCTAGGTTTGGTGGTGAGATTTTTGAAAATCATCCTAAGGAGACTAGGGTTTTGGGTATTTAAACATAGAGTTACTTAAGCTCACTAACCTTAGTTAATTAGGCCCAGTTAAAGTTAAATATAACCTGCATAAAATGTTAATCATATTAAAGTTTTCAAAATTATTTGACTAGTTTTAAGAAGTCACTTAATCTATCAAAAATCGGTTCTTAAAATAAAATAAGCATCGACTCATAATTAAATAGAAAACTTATAAATTTAAGAAAATTTCATACTTATATAAACATATTTTTGAGTCATTTAAATAAATATTTATTTAAATTTTCATGCATATGGTTTACGTGGACTTTTTTATTTTTATTTTGGAGGTGTTACACTTTCTCTTTCACATAGAAACAAAGTTTAGTAGACTTCTAATCACTCCCAATTTAAATCTCAGCTATGGCATATTGTAGGACATTTTTCTCCCGTGAGATAAAAAATCTAGAATGTTTGCTACTGTGTGAGACGACGCTTGCGCTTCTAGATTTATCTGATCGGTTAGCCAAGGGTGGCATAGATAGGGTTGTAAATAAATCAAATGTTTGTGAATAAGTTTGATGTTTGACTTAGTAAGAGCTTGTTTATATTCGTTCAATACATATAAGATTAATTAAATGAACAAACTTGAATAACTTGTTGAACTAAACAAATAAGCTTGGGCATATATGTGTTTAGTTCGTTAATGTTCATGAATAGCGTTTGTGAATAACATTTGTGAATAATATTTGTAAACCATGTTCATCAATAAAACTCTTATCAACATACAAAATAAACAAAGAAAGTTTCAAAATGAATAAACAAGTTTATATTATTAAGTGCAATAACAACTAATTAGCAAACTTAAAATGTAAAAGTTTTAAACAATTAAACAAGTTTGAATTGAAAACTTGATAATATCTAAACGAATCGAACTCAAATCAAGCTTGAACTAAATTCAAACTCATAAAAAAGAAATCAAGCAAATTTAAATAATCATTTCAAAAATTTAGTTTATTTTAGATTCGATTTAGTTATCTTATAAATAAACTTAAACATCATAAAACTTAACTCGACTTGACTTATTTACTGCCCTAAGTGTAGCATACTAAACATAACTAAAAACCATGCCACTTTTACATTTCAATAGAAAAGCATATTAGGTTTGTTGGTGCAACCTTAGGTCAAGGTTGACCTGGTTGACCTGACTCGAGTTGACCTGACTCGAGTTGTGTTTTGATGTTTGACGATGTTTGACGATGTTTGACGAGAAGAGAGTTGTATTCTTGATGTTTGACAAGAATAGGTGTTTGGGAGATTGTAGGTGCAACCTTAGGTCAAGGTTGATCTGGTTGACCTGATTCGGGAAAAGTCCAAGCAGGAAGCTTGGCACGCGAAAAGTCCAAGTACGGAGACTTGGCACGGGGAAAAGTCCAAGCAGGTAGCTTGGCACGCGGAAAGTCCAAGTATGGAGACTTGGCACGGGGAAAGTCCAAACAGGGAGTTTGGCACGGAGAAGTCCTGGTGAGTGAAGCCAGGCAGTCGGGAAATCCTGGTGAGTGAAGCCAGGTGAAAATCCTAGTGAGTGAAGCTAGGTGAAAGTGGAAGTCCTGGTGAGTGAAGCCAGGCATTCGGGAAAGTCCTGGTGAGTGAAGCCAGGCAGTTTGGAAGTCCTGGTGAGTGAAGCCAGGCAGATTGGAAATCCTGGTGAGTGAAGCCAGGTGAAAACCCTAGTGAGTGAAGCTAGGTGAAAGTCCTGGTGAGTGAAGCCGGGCAAGGGAAAATCCAGATGGATCAAGGGTGATCAGGACATCTGGTGTTGAGAAGGTCAAGTAGGTCAAGGGAGTGATCGGATACTTGGCACGAAGAGGAAAGTCCAAGTGGGTCAAAGGGATTGACCGGACACTTGGTGGGGAGTCTTAGCAGGTCAAGGGAGTGACCGGATGCTAAGCATGATGTACCAATAGGTCAAGGTTGATCGGATATTGGTTTGGAAGGTTTGGGACTTGGTTGGTTTGGGCAAAAACCAAGCTCTGGATCGGTCTGCAGACCGATCTAGTGATACGTTTGTGTATCTGATCGGTCTGGTGACCGATCAGATAACAAACAGAAGGCAAAGCGCATCGGTTCTGTGAGCTTACTGATCGGTCTGGGGACCGATCAGCATGAAGCCTGATCGGTCTCCACGACCGATCAGAGACGCAGCCACCTCTCTCACAGAGAGGTGGGATCGGTCTGTGGACCGATCCAGCTGTGGCCTGATCGGTCCACAGACCGATCAGGAAACGAACAGAAAGATGGGTTACTTTCTGTGAAGCATTCTGATCGGTCTAGGGACCGATCAGCCCAGGGCCTGATCGGTCCCCAGACCGATCAGAAGGGTCCTGGACCGATCAGGGTGGAGCCTGATCGGTCCACATTCGACCGTTGAGTCACAACGGGTCGCTCCGTCTTCTCCGCTGGCTTCTGTCTTCGCTGTGCAGGTTCGCAGGTTATAAAAGGAGATCAAGGCTTTGGTGCTGCCTCTCCTTTTTCCTTCTTCCTGTCCCTAAGTGCTGCTGTGCTTGAGCTTTGATTGAGCTCCTCCAAAGCTTCGCGTGAGCTTCCGGCTGGACCATCTGCTGTTGTAGGCGCTTGGAGCTGTTGCTTCTTCCAGTCGACGAGAAGGCAAGATTGTTTTTACACTTGTATTGTCTTCTGCTTTCTTGTACTTCTTGTTGTTACAAGTATTGTGGCGAGGTTTCTCCACCCATAAGGAGTTATTTTTAGCCGGTTTTCCGGGGACTCATCCACCGACGGATTGACTAGACTCGTCCACCTTACGGACACGCCGAGAAGTAGGAGCCCTAATCTCCGAACCTCGTTACATCGGTTTGTTTGAGGTTTGTCTTCTTTTCCTTCGTTTCTACGTGTTATTTTCCGCTGCGCTAACCTAGTTTGTAGAAACGCGACGATTTGGTGTCGGCTATTCACACCCCTCCTCTCTAGCCTCCGTACGAAGGATCATAACAAGTGGTATCAGAGCGAGGCGCGCTCTTCGTCGGATTAACACCCGTGGGAGCACAAGCTAGAGAATGGATCGACTCGGAGAAGACATCACGTTTCCACCCTTCTACGAGTGCTGCGACTTCGCGTATTGGAAGGTAAGAATGAGGTATTTTCTTATGACTAACCTTGAAAATTGGAGTTGTGTTCAATTAGGTTTCAAGCCTCCGATGGACAAGAAAGGAGAAACCCTAGAGAAGAAGGAGTGGACCAAGGAGCAAATCCACCAATCAACCATCAATGATGAGGTAACGAAAATCATTGAATTTTCTTTACCTAATGATATTTTGTGTAAGATAGGAGGATACAATAATGCCAAGGAGTTGTGGAACAACTTGGCCAAACTCCATGAGGAGAGCCCCACTTCAAGCCATGAAGAGGAGCCTAGTGAGCCAAGTAGCTCACATCGTGGAGGTGAGGAATTAGAAGTTGAGGGCTACTCAACATCTAAAGAAGAAGAGGAGGTGAGTTCTTCTTCAAGATCGGAGCATGAAGAAGAAGCTTCTACCTCCGGGAGGGATGAAGAAGAGAGCATCCATCCATCCTCAAACCTAGGTAACTCAAGCATTTTAATTTCTAGCAAATTACACATAATGTGCTTTGAGTGTAGGGAATTTGGGCACTACAAGAGTAAGTGTCGAAAGAGGGTTAGAAAGACCCCACCGGCGCCAAAGGTCAAGAAAGCCGGAATCCCGATACGCAAAGGCAAAGAGCACGTGGTGTGCTTCTAATGCAAGCAACGGGGACACTATAGGAGTCAATGTCCAAGGGGGAGGCAACCTCGCAAGGACAAGAGACAAAGCACGTGTATAGGGGGAGCTAAGGCAAACCCTAAGGTAACATTTAAAGCTCATTCTTGCAATTCTAGTAGGATGCATGCTAGTAGTCTTATAGCCATTGTCAATAATGATAAGCATGTTAACACTAGAAATCGATACATGTGCTTAGGAGCCAAGCATGTTAGCCTAGATAAGAACAATTCTAGAAATGCTAACCCTAGAATTAACTCATCTAAGGCTAAGAAAAATCTAGATAGAAATCCCAAATCATCTAGACACATGCCTAGGAATACCTCAAAGAAAAATGATAAATCAAAACTTGAGGTATTAGAGAAAGAAAATCAAGTCTTGAGGTCAAGACTTGATTCTCTAGAAAAGACTCTTAAGGATTTGACTCTAGGGTCTAGGGGTCAAAAACCAATGTCCAAGGACAAGAAAGGTTTGGGTCACAAACCTAAGTCCCAAGTGGTCAAGCCCACTTATCACAATGTTCCATTCGATTATGGAACAAAATCTAGGGCTAGGAAGACCATCACCAAGGTCACAAGGGGAGTCACCCCTAGAGTTGATCTTGATGAGTCCCAAATGACCAAGGCTTTAAAGCCTAAGAGGGTCATTAGGAAGGTTGCTAGGGAAGTTATCCCTAGTGAATATTTAGTGAACCCAATGAGCTCAAATAGGTATTGGGTACCTAGGAGCATCTTCTCTACCCCATAGATGGGTTAGAGAGTGTCAACTCCGATTAGAAGGGTAGTTAACCCAACTTTGAGGAAATTGACACTCAAGGAGCATTTTCAAGGTTTTTGGGAACATTTGAAAATGAAATGGAATATTTACTCCTTGGAAGAGTAAAATGTGCCATCATGGAAAATGATGATATTAATTTCAATTGGCACAATTTGGGTAAATCTAGAGAACTCTTGAGGAAAAATGAAACATACCAAGATTTGAGGATAAATTTGATCTTTAAGTGGCATGAATGAATCTAGAGTTCAAGAAGTGTCAAAATTAGGATTTTGGCATATTAGGGCAATCAAGGGTTAAAGCTTAAGTATTAGCTAAGGCTAAGGATACTTAGATAGGTAATCTAGGTATGTCTTATTCATGCTAAATCTTACCGTGATTGTTTGCCCTCACATGTCATGACATCATATTTAAGTTTGTCTTTTGAAATGTCATGATAATGCTTAGGTTAGTTTTATGTCATGTTTATTTAAGTTTCAAACTTTATGCCATGACATCATGACATTGGCACATGCTTCTACTTATGATATTATTTCATGCCATGTCATCATCTCTTGCATTAATGATCAATTTAAATTGATTTAAGGATAGAAACACAATTTGATATTGAGATCAAATTGATGTTTAGAAAATGCATGAGAATCTAGCCTAAGATAACCTAAACTCATATCTCACATCAAAATTGACTTGGATGTGTTTGATACACCTTAGATGTATGTGAGATATTAGGATCATGAGTTAGGATCAAGGTGCATAGTTCTTGTACCTAGATGAGACTAATTCAAGAAGGAGGATCATAGGGAAAGCTTGTGTACAAGTCATGTGCATATAGCCCTAAGATTGTGGTCCCAAATTAAAGGGTTTAAGATCATTTCAAAATTGATTTGAAAAACCTTGGTGAAGCTTTTCTAGTGATAGCATTCATCATTGAACAAAGTGATACAAAGTTTTTGAAACTTTGAGCTACTTCAAAACTTTTCGAAATTTGTATCAAGATTTGAAAATGGAAGTTATTTTCATAGAAAACTATTTTTCCTTGATAGTATATGTTATGAGGAATATATCCTCAAAATTTTATAATTTTTGGAATTTTCTGGAATTTGTTGTGAGTTTCTGAATTTCGGGAGAAGGAAATCAGAACTCAAGTCTGTCCAAGGCTGGATCGGTCACTGGACCGATCCAGGGAAGGCTGGATCGGTCTGGGGACCGATCCAGAGGGGTCCTGATCGGTCCGGTGACCGATCAGGCGCGCTGAATTTGCTGAATTTCGACTGTGGTCTGAAAGTTCAGCTGTGGGAGTTGAGTTTCGGGTTTCTAAAGGTTTGAAACTCTCCAAGACATTGTTGGTGCAATGGTCAAGGGGGAGTTGACCTTTAGGGGGAGTTTTACCTATTAGTCAAGGAAGAGTTGACTTTTAGGGGGAGTTTTTACTTCTTAAGACTTTTGAGGATTAGTGATAAGGAATTGTCACTAAGTTGAGTGTTGAGTTTAGTATCAAGGGGGAAATTAAGGGTTTCAATGAAAGGTATGGGACTTTCATCAGGAAGAAACTCTTGACCTTGATTCCCTCTTTTTGATGTGTGTCAAAAAGGGGGAGAGATGTCCCAAGGGGGAGAGTGTAGGTTTTGGAAGAATGTTCAAGGAAGAACATTGGAAAACCTAAGTTAGGTTATCGGGTTAACCTAACTTGATTTTGGATTTTTGTCAAACATCAAAAAGGGGGAGATTGTTGGTGCAACCTTAGGTCAAGGTTGACCTGGTTGACCTGACTCGAGTTGACCTGACTCGAGTTGTGTTTTGATGTTTGACGATGTTTGACGAGAAGAGAGTTGTATTCTTGATGTTTGACAAGAATAGGTGTTTGGGAGATTGTAGGTGCAACCTTAGGTCAAGGTTGATCTGGTTGACCTGATTCGGGAAAAGTCCAAGCAGGAAGCTTGGCACGCGAAAAGTCCAAGTACGGAGACTTGGCACGGGGAAAAGTCCAAGCAGGTAGCTTGGCACGCGGAAAGTCCAAGTATGGAGACTTGGCACGGGGAAAGTCCAAACAGGGAGTTTGGCACGGAGAAGTCCTGGTGAGTGAAGCCAGGCAGTCGGGAAATCCTGGTGAGTGAAGCCAGGTGAAAATCCTAGTGAGTGAAGCTAGGTGAAAGTGGAAGTCCTGGTGAGTGAAGCCAGACATTCGGGAAAGTCCTGGTGAGTGAAGCCAGGCAGTTTGGAAGTCCTGGTGAGTGAAGCCAGGCAGATTGGAAATCCTGGTGAGTGAAGTCAGGTGAAAACCCTAGTGAGTGAAGCTAGGTGAAAGTCCTGGTGAGTGAAGTCGGGCAAGGGAAAATCCAGATGGATCAAGGGTGATCAGGACATCTGGTGTTGAGAAGGTCAAGTAGGTCAAGGGAGTGATCGGATACTTGGCACGAAGAGGAAAGTCCAAGTGGGTCAAAGGGATTGACCGGACACTTGGTGGGGAGTCTTAGCAGGTCAAGGGAGTGACCGGATGCTAAGCATGATGTACCAATAGGTCAAGGTTGATCGGATATTGGTTTGGAAGGTTTGGGACTTGGTTGGTTTGGGCAAAAACCAAGCTCTGGATCGGTCTGCAGACCGATCTAGTGATACGTTTGTGTATCTGATCGGTCTGGTGACCGATCAGATAACAAACAGAAGGCAAAGCGCATCGGTTCTGTGAGCTTACTGATCGGTCTAGGGACCGATCAGCATGAAGCCTGATCGGTCTCCACGACCGATCAGAAACGCAGCCACCTCTCTCAAAGAGAGGTGGGATCGGTCTGTGGACCGATCCAGCTGTGGCCTGATCGGTCCACAGACCGATCAGGAAACGAACAGAAAGATGGGTTACTTTCTGTGAAGCATTCTGATCGGTCTAGGGACCGATCAGCCCAGGGCCTGATCGGTCCCCAGACCGATCAGAAGGGTCCTGGACCGATCAGGGTGGAGCCTGATCGGTCCACATTCGACCGTTGAGTCACAACGGGTCGCTCCGTCTTCTCCGCTGGCTTCTGTCTTCGCTGTGCAGGTTCGCAGGTTATAAAAGGAGATCAAGGCTTTGGTGCTGCCTCTCTTTTTTCCTTCTTCCTGTCCCTAAGTGCTGCTGTGCTTGAGCTTTGATTGAGCTCCACCAAAGCTTCGCGTGAGCTTCCGGCTGGACCATCTGCTGTTGTAGGCGCTTGGAGCTGTTGCTTCTTCCAGTCGACGAGAAGGCAAGATTGTTTTTACACTTGTATTGTCTTCTGCTTTCTTGTACTTCTTGTTGTTACAAGTATTGTGGCGAGGTTTCTCCACCCATAAGGAGTTATTTTTAGCCGGTTTTTCGGGGACTCATCCACCGACGGATTGACTGGACTCGTCCACCTTACGAACACGCCGAGGAGTAGGAGCCCTAATCTCCGAACCTCGTTACATCGGTTTGTTTGAGGTTTGTCTTCTTTTCCTTCGTTTCTACGTGTTATTTTCCGCTGCGCTAACCTAGTTTGTAGAAACGCGACGATTTGATGTCGGCTATTCACACCCCCCTCTCTTTAGCCTCCGTACGAAGGATCCTAACAAGGTTATCTAAAATATTGAAATGTAAACATAAACTAAGAAACAAAGTTAGTCGAAAATAAATAGCTATTGTTTATTCAGAGTCCTCTTACTAGAACCGTACTAAATAGTTATCTATTCACTTTTTAACTGCAACATTGATATTGTTTTGTTTTATCATATCCAAAAGTGAATGTTACAAGATACTTCTGCCATATGGTCAAATCCTGATCATTTCAAGGAAACAATTACAACTTCATAATTATCAAATTGATCTATATATTGAAAAAGAAAAAAAAAATCAATCATGTCACTACATGCACAATGGTTATGTTTGGGTTGACCAAGAATATAAAATATATTGTTGATGCTTGATAGAGAATACTGGGCACGCTCATGATGTTCATGCATCTAAAATTATGATGAGAAATACATCAAATAAAGGAAAATCCAATAATATACATTTTAGACAGTTAGCATATGTACCAGCCATTTTAATCCAGTCAAAGATTCATAATTCATATATGAATTGCTTCCTAACCAGTGATCAAACTGGTTGTCAGCAATGCACCAAGAAATGATGGAGATAATTCGGTCATTTTGTACATTTTTTTACAAGTTATACAGTTTAGAATAATAATTTCACAGGTTAGTTAATAGTATATATGATCATGAGAAACAATTTGATTGTTCAAACCAATATTTGTTGTTACAAGAGTTGCAAAAGACAAAGAACTCAGAGCTTCTTCAGGCATACCTCCAATTGTTCTCTTGTTTACTTGTCAAAACTTTGATATATGTATACAAATGGTGTGTGTCATGGATCTATTACCAAAAAAAGGTTAAGAAACTACCTTTACCTCATAATTTGCATAAATAAAAATCTGATTCAGGTATAATGACCTGAGATGGTAGTTTCTCAGCACCACCAGTGGCGGTAGCTTCCGGATTGAAAAAGCTCTCACATGTTCTTCCCGAGCTATCTTCCTCTCTTTCTTTCACATTCTTTCTTTCAACTGTTGCAAATCCGAGCTGCAACTTCTCCTCAAGATCATCGAGCTCTCAGGATAAAGCTCGGGTAGGCTAACATATGGTTCTAGTACTCTCAACACCAAAAGGTGATTTTGCTCACCCCGAGCATTCCTCATCGCTGGCTCCTCGGTAAAATGAAGGGAGATAAATCACATACCGAACGATAATTAGCATTTAACAAGAATGATGAAGTGATGATATACTTGTTTAAAAGGAAAATAAGTCGAATACCCTAGATGAGAACATAATAGGCAAATACATCACATTCGAAAAATGGTACAAGATAAAAACAATTATTTACCTTCTCACTCAAAACTACACCTTCTCTTTTATTAAATATCAAGATAAGCCCACCTGCCTGTGCATTTGAAATTTTATTTTTCAAATGTCTTTTTTTCCTTGATAAAAACTCAACCCGTCACCTCTTACCTCCATTTTTTTTCTAATCGAGATGTCACAAAGAATTGTGAGAGGCTGAGATTGGGAGATAGGTGAGGAAGGCTAGTTGGGAGAGGCTGAGATTGTCCAAAAACTGTAGGAAGTTGTTGTAATTTTGTAAGCTCCTGTTGTTGATGCTCAAATTTTGTAAGCTCCTATGGTTGATTCTCTTGTGGCCGATGCTTTTAAAAAATTAGGAGTTGGTCATGCATGCGGCCGGGCCATTGGCGGGTGCTGCAGGAGGCGATCTCATCAGGGTGTGGATGATAAAGAAGAGAACAAAAAAAGAGATTAGGATTATGTGAGAATTGATGTTTGTGTCCTCATTTTTATTTGGGCTATAGTTTAGGATGGTCCTTATATAGATCTGTTTCTAGTAGTAACATCAAAATAGTTATCAATGATACCCAACAAAGTCTTGTGTAGGACTGAGTAATTGGTTCAAAATTGAACCAATTAAATCAAAATTGAAATTTTTTCCAACTAACTTAATCAACCGAACTTTTCAATAAAAATCAAATAAATCAAACTGATAAAATATTGATTAATTTAATTTTTGATTGAATTAACTGAATTAATTCGAAGAGTTCGGCACCCCATTATTTTGGTCGTGTTGATTTCTAAATAAAATCAACACTATTTTGGTCATGATATTCAAAAATCAATAAAAACGGTGCTGATTTTTTTATTGATTTTTAAAAATCAGTACCACACAATTATGTTAAATATTAGTTTAATCGAATTAAAAATTTTAAAACCAAACCGAATTAATTGAAATAATTAATTTTTTATTTTAAAAAAATAAATTTTCAAAATAACTGAATGGAATTTTTAAATTTGATCGATTAATTTGACTTAACCGAATTTTTTCTTACTCCCAATCCTGTAGTTATGTAAAGTAAACTAGAACTAATAAATCTTTATGCTATATTATAGTTAAGGAACAAATCATTTCTTGCAATGCTAAAGCGCATTAGTCAAAATCACATAGTTTCTTAATCCATGTGTAAACCAAAACCTTCGACGAATCTTTGAAACATAGCTCAGCATACCAAAATATATTTTCCACTAGCACCCGTAGAAAAAATAATCACGTAAAGATATTCATTGTCTGCAATTTAGTGGAGAAAAAATTGATGAGGTTACAAGTGACAAGGGATTACTTAAAATATTAGATAACGTTAAAATATAGATCCGCTATATTAACGGTCCTCCTAGATACCGTTAAAACTTATGTGGATAATAACCTTCTCAATTTGTTCTTTCCATTTTCAGCTTCTTGAGATAGCCCTTTTTACTTGTATTCTCATCTTTAAAATCAACTCCTGTGCCATATATATCCTTTCAACACGAGAATGGAGGTACAAACTGAGTTATCTGTGCAAGCAATTACTTATTTAGATTTTTTCAAAGAATCTATCAAATGAGAAAAAGCACCTGGCTGAGAATGTAATAAAGTATCAGGTGTACCTAATCTTATAATATCATATCTAGTTAATGAAATAATCAAGCTTATGAAATACTGTGCTATGCGAAAAATAAATGAAGTTCCAAATTAACAATATCAAAAAAATAATAGACAAAAATTAACAAACTATCAAATGTATGTATTTGATGTGGCGGTGAAAGTCAGTATTACATAGTCAAGTTAAAAGTCCGCTTGAGAAAAAGTCAAGTCAAACTGAGCTCGAGTTAAGTTAAACTAAGCTTGAGTCAAGTCAAACTGAGCTTGAGTCAGGTCTGATCGAGCTCGAGTCAAGTTAAATTGAGATCGGTTCAAGTCAGCTCCCTCTAGAAGCCCTCAAGCCAAGTTTGTCTAAGTCGCATTTGAGTTGGATCCACTCCAATTTGAAACTCTGATTCAACACTGTGGTTATTGAAGCATCGATCATTAAGGAGCATATCCCTCGGTAGAAAGGAAAGAGGTGTGCCCTTTAGAAACTTGAGTTATCTTTTCACTTTCTATTTAAAGATAACCGGTTGTATCATTAAGGCCGACAATTTTCATTATTTTCTATTCCTTACTATTCATTTTCACCTTCTTTTTCTCCATCTTTTCTTCGAAATCTGACTTAATTGTCGGAAGTACCTTGTCAAGACTTGTCTTGGCTCCCTTTCCAACATATTCCTTGAGTCTTTCTAGACCTTTGTTCCAAAGATATATGTAGTACTTAACATTCCGAAGGCCGACCTAGTGAAAAGCTTACCCAACAACAACTGACCTGATTGAAGTCTGATCCGATTGAAGCTTGACTAAGTTGAACTCCAACCTAAAGGAATATGATTGGATTGAAGTCGGACCTAATTGAAGCTTGAATTGAAGGAAGCTGACCTAACTTGTATCTAGCTAGTTGAAAGTACTCAAGGTTATTTTGCTGAATCATCTCATCGTTTAATATCAAATCGGATCAATATTTATATCATAAGAGTATATATTTGTAAGAGTACAAGAATCTTACTCTACTTACCTTATGATGCTTACCTTGTGAGTATAAAATATATATTGTTTCATTATTTTTTTAGGGTTTAGGATTTAGGCTTTAGGATTTAGGATTTGTGTTATATTATGTAAATTAAAGAAATTAAAAAAAAAATCAAAAGAATTACATAGTGCTCATAAGATGAGCACCATAAGATAAGTAAAATATCAAGATTATGAAAGAGTATATTTTATCACCACAAAAGATAGGATGCCGATAAATCCAACAACAAAAATGACAATAAAAATTGTTTTCCTATAACATCCTACACTTATATCTATCAGTGTTATAATATCATATGACCACAAAATAATAATGATGGTCATCAAACCACTACTAGCCCAAATACTAATTTAGTGGTCGGCTATAAGCTAATCTCATGATTTATCTTCCTTCACATAATTTATGAACAAATAGTGAGTGGCATCTTATATGAGCATAATCACTTTTAACTATCAGAGTATGCCCAAACATTAACATATAGTGCAAATCCAACTATAAAAATAGCAATAAAAGCAATCTTTATGCAACATCCTGCTTTTCCCTACCTAAAAAAATAACATTGTTTGTTATCAAAATAAATAAATGATAACTAATCACTTAATTTATAAAAATAAATTTAATAAAATCTATATTGACTTCACTAAGAGAGTTTCCTTTGAAATTGAATTCAATCTTCAATATCTCCTTGCATTCTTGCCGAATAAGTATTATGTATTCTATGTGTCTGGAATAAAAAATAAGTAGCGTAACTAAAATTTTCAGAGAAGTTGTAAGATATTGATCTCAATTATTCATAGCTGTGATCTCTGGATCATTTAGGTTCGTGTTCATCAAGGATCCGATCCTCTCCGCATCTCAGAAATAGTACTACAAGCAAATTTTAAATTAATAACTGATTCAATGACCAAAATAAAATTTAATCTTTAAATATCAACCGAATCGATTGTAAATTAACAACATAATTTATTTCAATCATTAATTAACATAAAATAACAATCATTTAATAATTATGAACATTAAATTATTAAGCTATTATAACTTTTTTTTATCACAACTTAGAGATATTTGGTTTAGGGTAATAGGAGTGGAGAATAGGAATGAGAATCATTGATTGTCATTGTTAATGTTTGGATTATAGGAATAGGAATACAAATAAGGGAATGAATCTTTGAAATTGGGTAATAACTCATTCCCATGTACCTCCCTTCAATGAGTCATTACCCTATTTTTATCAATCAAAATATTCCCTTATTCCAAAAATACCCTTGACTTAAAACTAAAATTTTCTCCATTAATATCAAATATCAAAATATATTTATTTATTTTTTCTTTCATATCACTTCTCTCTCCTTGTTCTTTCTCATCATATTTTCTCTCTCATCATTTTATCACACTTTCTCTCTCCTTAATCTCTCCTATTACTTTCTCTTTCTCCTTTTTTCTCATTACACTTTCTCTCTCATCACATTTTCTCTCTCCTCAATCTCTTCCATTGTACTCTTTTCCTTCTTTTTTTTCTCATTACACTTTCTCTCTCATCACACTTTCTCTCTCCTCAATCTCTCCCATCACACTCTTTTTTCTCTTTTTTTTTCTCATCACACTTTCTCTCTCCTCAATCTCTCTTGTCACACTCCCTTCTTTTTTCCTCAACACACTTTCTCTCTCAATACACTTTCTCTCTCATCATACTTTCTCTCTCCTCAATCTATCTTCCATCATACTCACTGTTCTCTTTTTTTCTCATCACACTTTCTCTCTCACCACACTTTTTCTCTCCTCAATCTCTCTCATCACACACTCTCTCCTTATTTTTTCTCATTATATTTTCTCTCGCTTCATCCTCTCTCATCATACTTTCTCTCTCATCTTCTCTCATCATGTTCTCTCCAATCACACTCTCTTTTCTCATTTTCTCTCATCACACTTTCTCTCTCTTCATTCTTTCTCATCACACTTTCTCTCTCATCATTCTCTTTCATCATATTTTTCTCTCACATTCATCTTTCTCTCACATCTAATTTTTTTCTCTTATTTTTCTTTAAGGGTAAAAGAGAAAATTTTGATTTATTCCGATAGAAGATATGCAACTAACCAAACATTGCTTTTAAGAGTGAAATTCATGCTCATACTCATTCCCATTCCACAATACATTGATTCCCATTCTGATTCCTATTCCTAGGAAAGAACCAAACGTCCCCTTAATAATGGCATTAATTTCAATTGTTATATTAGCAACTGATTAAATCTATGGTTATAAATTAATGAAAAAATTTTAAAATCGTTAAAGCAACAACCAATTGTAGAATCCTTTGTTAAAATAACGATCGAAAATTTATTCAACCAAATTCCCAGAGAAATATAAGGGCTACACAGAGAGATCCAACTTGCTCACTTATTTAGTTAAACAAGAAAAATAAAATCATTAAATTTTTACAGTGTAACTTCGTAACCATTAGTCAACAATGCCATAATAAATCGCTTACCTCAGTTGAACAATATAAGAAACAGAAATCAATACTATTATCCAACTGAAACATTTGACAATCAAGTAAAAGTACAAAACGAAAATACTAAAATCATACAAAAAAATAAATTTTTTCTTTTAAAATTTTGTATGGAAATAAAATACAGTGGCCATCCAAAGGATTTCACAGCATTTTCACATATCTGGGAGCTCATGCTTGAAGATGGATCCATCCATCTAAATTGTTGCTCATGAACTATCGAGCTCCAACTCACTTGGCCCCTTCCAAAGGTGATGTTTTAGTTGTTTCTATGCAGTTCATAATCTAACATCTAATTTCATATGATCCAGCTTTGGTGATGTAACGAACCCATTCAACTGTGTTATAACCGCTTTTCTCCCATACCTGCAAAAACATAAATGCTAATAATTAGAAAAAGAGTGTTACAATTTATGGGATTGAAATATTTCAAAGATGTACCTTCAGAAACCGGACCCGCAGACCTGATGCAGTGAACATTGGTACCTAAGAATAAAGGATAAACACATGAATACATGATATGATATGCATTTATATGAAACAAAAGACAAATGATAGTGTGAGAAGCTGGACAAAATAAATATATAGAGCCTCTCTATAGGCCTGTAGAGACTTCATCCATAGTCATTCATTTTAATGTTGGGAATTTCAACCTTCCATATATAATACCTTGATTTGATGGAATCCACATCATGAATGGTAATCATACAAGGGCTTGAGAGCAAAACATTGAAGCACGAATGGTTATAGACGAAAGTTCTATAGTATATTTTTTGTCCGTAGAAGCCTAAGAGGACCAAATAAATGCATATTTTAATGCTCATCTAGTCATACATTTGTAGTGGTGAGTGTTTAGAACCAAAAAAAGAAAAATTACTCCTGACCAAACCATAAATGCAAAGTGAAAAGAATGGCTTATCAGTTAATTGTGGTTTTGACTACAAAAGTCTTTGAAAATTTTGGTTTTGTTTGTGGGACAGCGATAGACCAACTAAATCAAACTAATTAGGTTATGTATACATATATTTTGAGAAGTTGCAAATTTATATGTATAATGTCTCTATTCCCTGTGTTAGGTATGGAATGGACAAAGATGGCAGTAATTGCAGCTGGAAAAAAAAATCAGAAATGATAAAAAAAATGAGGCAGAAGAACCTGGAATTCCATTTGAATAGGTGGTCGTGTCCATGATTTCTTTTCAACCATTGTTGAAATTAACTCAACCTCCGCACTCATGGTTGACTCAGTTTGTCCAGGAAATTTCTTGATCCTGCAAGTTCAACATTATACTAAATGGTTAGTAATGCAGAATCTCAACTGATTATACTTAAGCAATGACAAGGAGATGCATAATTAAGTACACAGGCTGATGGAATTGGTTGAATAACACGGTCAGGTCCTAACCAAAGTAATTGTTTATTGTCTCACAACCTCTAGCTACTCAGGAGTTAGGAGCAGCTAATTTTGTTAGAAAGACCACAATTATAAGTGATAATTAGATTTCACCACAAACAATTATGACATATTACTAAGGTCTTAACGATTCTTGAGTTAAAGTTAAACAAAACCTAATATTTGAACTTTGATTAAATTTGTTTAGGCTTGGATCAAAATACTGCTAACAAGGGGAGCCTTGGTGCATCAGTAAAGTTATTTTATGACCTAAAGGCCACGGGTTCGAATCCTGGAAACAACCTCTTGCAAAAAGTAAGGTAAGACTGTGTACAATAGATCCTTCCTCGGGACCCCGCATGGCAGGAGCTTCGTGCACGGGCTGCCCTTTTTTTGGATCAAAATACTGTTAGCAGAGGAAGCAAAGCCGTTGGGCTCAGATGGCCCAAAGTTAATTTAGGATCATGTATATCTAAGGTTAGATCTTTCCTTCTCCATGTGATTAAATTTTTTTTGTTGCTTAGTCTGCAGCTGATTCAGATTGCATTGAGATGTCTAACTAGTGGTGGTTAGCAGAAGCAACTGACAATGAATTTCAGTGGATTCAATTCAAGATTGGAATATTTTGATTAAGGTCAGATCCATATCTTTCTTAATCTAAAGATTATTGAATTGGGTGGGCAATCATGTGTTAAGAAAGTTTTCCAATCTGCGAGGTCGGCTATGATTAGTGTGCATTGTGTTCAGCTCTAATCAGATTTTCTGTTAAAGATCTATTGTTTGTGTGTTGCAATTCTGTCCCCACCCTTTTGTGAAATATAATTTCTCGAGGATTTTGATCCTGGTTGAGTTTCATTGTTGTCTGTTATCTTGTTTAACTCATGGATTGTGTTTTCTGTGATGGAGAATTAGTCATTAGATGATTATCTATGGATCAAATTTGTGGGTATATTTTCTTTCTGGATTATTAGTGTATGGTTATTCAATTTGGTCATCGATGATTTGTTTTGGGATTGATGTAAATTTGTTTGGCGACTGTTGCAATCCCAGTGTTGTTTGGCATAAGTTGTGTTAGAGTTTTTGAGTGTTGTTGATGTTATTATGACCTTGTCCAGTAACTGCAGTTGGAAATGTTTATTGATTGTATTTCTAGGAGTAGTATTTAACCCATATGTTTGAACAGTTCTTTCAGGCATTCAACTATATAATATGACTAAATAATTGCACGTTTTAAATACAAAGCAATAGCAGTTTAAACGGTTTCCATAGCTGAAAGACCTATATGATAGTGGTTTAAAGAATGGTACAAGTTAGTCATTTTGAATCTGCTTTCAGACAAAAGAGCTACGGCCAGGTATTGATCATTTGGTCCTTAGTGGATTGCAGGCAATCCTTTTTGTATTAATCTTGGTAAAGAATAAATTCTCATTCTTTTTCTGCACAGATAAAATAACTGTCATAATGTCCGAATTCTTAGTAGCCTATCCAATTCTTATTTGCTTGTCTAATGAAGACTTGGTTAGCAACGATAAAATAAAATAAAATTCATTTAGATATAGGTGAGGAAATAATATAGGATCGAGCCCGATGGTGCAAGAAAATCCATATAGCCGACCCCACTTAGTAAGATAAAGGATGTCATTTGCATGTGGTACATCCACTTATAGCAAAGCACAAAATATCTTGTAAACAAAGTGATCACGATAAAACTAAATTTAAGGAGTATATGAAAACTTACTTCCACACTAAACAATCTATAGAAGCGTTGTACTTGGCTCGACCAGATGTCACTTGGAAACTTGTTTTTGCAGTTTGCTTAGGAACAGGAACTTTCACCACAACACCAAGAGCAAACATTTTGGCACCAAATACACTTTTAACCTGGATTATGGTAAAGAACATATTAAAAACTGAAGTTCATATGTGTAAACCTTCAATCAAAACTAACCTTGACATTTACTTCCATTCTTGTTCTACCCAATTCCTTGATTGTTGGTAGTACCCGAAATGGAAGATTTACACCCTCGGTTATACGATACCTAAAGGTTATTGAGAACATGCTTTATCAGTTGACCTCTACGATTCCATGCTACATTACCAAAATGCACTAGCAAATATACTCTGCAACAATATCATCTAAATAGTGAACATACAAATTCTCCTTTGAAATTTTTTTTTTTGGATGAGATTCTACAAAATTAAATGGATATCTACCTGAAATGATAAATATAAAAAATGTAACATTAGCTGATTACTATCATTTGTATCATGGGTGTCTTAGAGATTGCTCCAAACATTACACGACAATCACAATAAAATTGAAAGAATAAAAGAATAGAAAATTGCAAATACATTTGTCACTCTTCATCTGTATGAATTTTGTGGGTCATATAGTATAATAATATGCAGACCGTTATATATAGTATAATGATATCCTGCAGACCGTTCGCTGCGGAACGGTCCGCGACAATTTTTTCGAGGTGCCTGGAACTAATCCAGGCGCCTCAATTCATTTTTTATTTTTTTTTAAATTTTTGGTCCAAGCGCCTTGATTTTTGTTTTAATTTTTAAAAATAAAAAAATCCTTAAATCTTAAACCTGAAACATATCTACAATACTATAACCCAATAGAGAAGCCAAAACCCTAAAGGAAAATCTTATTAGCTTAAACTCATTATAATCCAACCCCTAAATTCTAAAATCTTAAACCCTAAATACATATAATATACCCCGTGAGTATCTAATATTTTTAATCTTGAACACTATAACCCAAGAGGAAAGCCTGAACCCTAGAGGGAAAATCTTATTAACTCAAATCTATTATAACTCAACTCCTAAATCCTAAAATTTTGAACCTTAAATACATATAATATACCTCAAAATAAAACAAAAAAAAATACTGAATGAGTCCAGGTGCCTGGATTTCTGGATCATGTCACCCACGGGAAAGTTATATATAACACCCCATTTCATTCCTTTTTTATTAGCTCTATTCAATTTTTGTTGCTAAGTATAAGCATTGCAGCTCATTGACGATTATTTGCAGATGAGTGAATATTAAACCCTCAAAATACAAGACCAAAATATCATCTAGGAAACACAAAAGGCAAACATATCTTAATAGAAAAAACAAAAGCAGAAAGATTACTTCATCAATTCAAATTCACCATCAGGAGGTACAAAACTGACAGTCTTTTCTGAGTTGAACCTCGTCAAATTTACACATTGATGAAAAGTGACATCATCTAGTTCAATGGTCTTTCCACTGAAAAAAAGAAGAAATGAAATCTTGTCAAATTTCACAAATAACACAATCTAAATAGCAGTAAATTAGGATAGTAAACTAATGCAGAAAACATGTAAATTAAGGTGATTCGATGCAAAAGCTGTGTGTCATAAGCAAACACTACAATGAGCTTTTAATAAATATGTATTCCAAGGCACATTAATATTACTCGATAAGCTGATTGCATCATCATGAATTATAAGAATGGAACACGTACCTGGTTACTACTCATAAATCATTCTACATCACATATAAAAATAATCATTGGAAATTCAATCATGCAAAAAAACTCTAAAACAACTTGTTTGCACACCTAAGCATCCATCAAAATGGGCATCTGCGCTAAACAAAGAAACTACACAGGAAATTCAAGGGAAAATCTGCAACTGCTAACAAGCCACACTATTAGTCGATCTAATATTTCCAGTTACTTCTTAAGAAAATAAATAATCTTGCAAAGAAACTAACATAACAACATGAAAAGGATATAAACTCATAAATATTACTTTACATCAGCATAAAACATGGAAAGTAAAGTTCTATATGTGAGAATAGAAAATGCTGACTAGAAAAGTTTTTTACATTGAGAATTAGTAAATAAAGAGGCATAAAAGAGCACCGCTAAATTATGTGTTTTGTTCAATCCTGACAACATTTAAAAAAAATTAAAAAAGGTGTCTGGAAATTCAATGGACCATCATGCTGAAGGCACTGGGAAACTCAGGACAGTAAGCTGCCTTAGTGGAGTGCGCGACTAACAAGTTTGAGGACACTGATCAAAGATTTTTTGACAAAATGGAAGGCCAGTTATTTCCCAAATTTTGAGTTTACCTTTTTTTCCTACTTTTCTCATATAAAACTAGAATTATCTTGAAAAGAAGCTATAGGGCAAAAAGACAGCCCAGTGTGCAGGGCCCCTTTATTTATTTATTTATTTTCCATTTGATGTAGAAGAGACTGTTGAAAATGTTTTTGGCCAAACGCAAACACAAGCACAGTTGTTGCTTTAATTCATCCCTCCTTTCAAACTGTTTCCTTATGCATATAAACTGTCTTGAACACAAGTAGAATGAGAGAAGACAGCGAGAGGACAAAGCTGCCTTTCATTTCACAGAGCTACCATTTAATTAGGCAAATAAGCCAAAAACTCAACTGGGTAGCTCCTTGACAAACAGAAAATATAGGGGTTGCCTTGTGTATTACTCCCTATCCCCTTTCCTGTTTACCAAAGTTGTTCCTGGGGCCAATACAGCCAGGGGTTTAGGAGTGTAATCCCAAAATGTTTTCAGATCTCAGAGAAGTTTGGGACCTTTGGAATGAAAACGAGATGTTAGGTAAGCTTATCAATACAACACTTTTGCTAGGTATTTTTCGGACGTAGGCAGGGAGTTGGATTCCAAAATCTACTTTCATGAGGTGTCTTCAAATTACTATGAAACTAATGTAAACTATACAAACATGTAAATACATAATTAAATATGAGTATTTAAAATGGTGGTGATCCTGTATAATTCCAAAAAGATATGCAAACTACGCCCTACTTTTGGGAAGTGCAAACAGATTTAATGAATAAATCTAAAGGAAAATTTAAATTTCTATATGTATTAATATTAAAATTTATTAGTTCAATAAAATATTTTCATTTCATAATTTTTATTATATTCATAATATCTTATATTTTGTATTTTTAAAATAATTTGAACTTTTATATTTTTATTATTATAGTACAGGATTAATATATTAATTTCGTCATATTTTATCATGTTTAGTATTATGTAATTTTACACAATTCAGTAACTTTACAATGAAATTAAATTACATTTTCAATATTAAAAAAGTAATATTACTTCTATGCAATTAATACATATTAAAACAAGATATTAACAATTGAGTAATACCTTAATGGTAAAATATGTTAAGATGTAAATACCTTTTTTTTACATTATTGAACACCATATGAAAAGTTGCACAGTATTGATTTGCAAAGCAATTTTTTTAAAAAAAATTAAAAGGTTCTCAAGGAATTCATTATTTTGACAGATTTACCTTTTAATAGGCCTGGATTTGAGCTGTGATTCCTTTTCAAGACCAATCTTATCATTTAATCCTAATTTTAGGTCAGGCATCCCAGAAAGAAAGCACTTCATCAGAATCTTTCCAGACACATCACAACGTAGAACACTGCCTGTAAAGTATTAAACCGTAACCAAGAGATTATTGAGAGAATTTTACTTCTTTAGGCTAATATATAAATATAAATACAAACCTTTGGAGGACATAAGAAGATTAACACTTTCAACGATGTCCAGGAAGACCTGATGCATATTAGTGTTAATCTAGAATTTCTAATACTAAGATGTGATTGTTAAAAGAACTGATAATGTCACCTCATTTTTCTTGTACAAAAGACCCTCACGTCTCCAACCAACAGCACCTGTAACTTGTAGAGTTGCATTGGGGACAGGCTTATCAGAGTGCTGATTTTACACAAAGAAAAAAAACACAAAAAGGATGGTCAAGAAATACAAAAGATTCTGGTAATTCAAAAAAAGCAGTACAAATGTGAAACAAGATGGATGGGTATAAAATTCTGAGCTGGGCTGTACAACCAAAATGTCTCTTTTTGTTCCCCAACCGAAACAGCGAAGAAGACAAGGTAAACAAAATTTCCTGTGTAACCCATGACAGAACAGTGTGCCCATGCCATGTAGGCCATGGCAATAGTAATCACAGTTCCAGACGACATGGAAGGAGAAAAAGAATCAGCTCAAAATCACTCGCATGATGCTCAGAATAATTTTGTTGGTCATGGGGAGGAAAACAGGAGAGAAAGAATGGCTATCAATTGGGCTGAAATTGTGAATGAAATGCATACTAGCAACAGTGAAGAATTGAGGAAGTGGATGGCAGAGGAAGTGCTCGACAAAACTCCAGAGAACAAAGGAGAGACGCAAGGTTGTCGAAGGGGGTTTTGCCTCATAAGGACCTCTCCAATGACACAATTTAGTGACGGTGACCCAAATTAGCTGGAGTCACAATTGATGCCACGGAGAAGTCAAGTTCGTGTTTTTCCCCATGTGTTCCACTAATTTTAATTTAATGCATATTTCAATTTAACCCCTTGAGTTTTAAATAAATGTCATTTAAGCCCTGATTAAAGGGATAAATTTCATCTGAACACTTATTTTTAGGTAAATTACGTTTACCTATCAATTTTAAGGTAAATTTCATTTAACCATTAATTTTTGAGGAAATTCCATTTAATCATTAATTTTAAGGTACATTCAATTTTAACCCCTGATTGTGGAAAATTCGACTATGGATTTTAAGGTTTTATCAAAATTACGATTCAACTAGTTGAGTGTAATTAACACAATTAATTGATTAACTAATTTTGTTGAAGTGGAACTTGCAATTTCGCAAATTCTTAAATCGCAAAATTGCGACTTGGGAATAGATATAGAATATATGTTTAGATTATATAGCATATGTTATATGTTTATGTTATATAATATACAAGAGATATATGCTATGATATATTATATAACATATACCATAGGTATATATAAATATATTCTTTCATATTGAATAATTTTATATAAATATTCTATTAGTGCGCTTACTTAGCATGGATGACATGGTAGTTATATTAGTGTATTTACTTGGTGTGAATAATTTTTTTTAATACTCATAACCTGATGCCTAGGTTGACAAATGATACTTAAAACAGCAGTCTTATAATCCAACTTAAATTTTTTTAATAGTGCTTAAATTGTGGTATAATTGGACATGGAGGTCACACATCTCAAGAAAAATCTGTGAAGGCTCAAATGTTTCAAAGTGTCCAAAAATCCTTGGAGAAATCCATCGGGCAATGGAGGAAATTATAAAAGAGTAGTCCGGTGCACAAAGCTCCCACCAATGTGAGGTCCCGAGGAAGGGTAAGACCGCATTGAGTTTATTGTATGCAGCCTTTTCCTGCATTGCAAGAGGTGGTTTTCGCAACTCAATCCCGTGACTACAAGGTCCCACGGCAACAACTTTACCGTTGCGCCAAGCTCCCCTTCAAGGCAATGGAGGGGCTTATGCAAAAAAGGAAAAAAAAAATCAAATACAAACAACAATAACAATAACAATATGAAGATTTTAATAGAACTTCTGAATAACTCATTGACAATGAATTCGAAAGTCATGGCAAAGATGTCAGAATTTCTAGTCATTTTTGTGCTCTGTGTGCTGAACATAAGCATGTGCAGCAAATGCAATATAGCTGTCGTACAACTAATGTTAATGGAAGTGGCTCAAACGGTGCTAGTGGGGATAGTTCAACAGTTACACCAGCATTGAGTGTGAGTGTTGCCTCATCACAAAGTGGCATTGGTCATTTCTTTCATTTCATGGGAGTAAAGCGTGTAATTGATATGATTGATATTAATCATGGCCTTTCCAGACTAGGTTAGCAAGCAAACTAGAATCCATGAAGCCTACAGAAAAGGAGAAGAATTTTAAAGCATTGTCAAATTGTCGATCTATACCTAGACGAACAAGAACAAGAGGATTAGATCAAGACATAGATCTTATTGTGCAAGAAGCAATAAAACCTATATGGGGATACGTTGATATGCAATGGTTGGATACAATCTAAATGCATTATTAACTTTGGACTATACTGAAATAAAGAGGTAATATTTCACAAATCTATTGATACAACTGTAGGTCATGTTGATGCATCTTATATATATATATATATATATCAGCCTGCACACCCTTACTCTGCACACTACTGGGCGATAGGTCCGGGTGCCCCGATTCTCAAAAAGTGCTTCCGGGTGCCCAGACATGTGAGGGTCGCCCAGGAGTATATAGGGTATGGGTGGGAATGTCCAAGGTAAGGGTGTGCAGGGTATATATATATTGCGTTAAGAGATAGGCTATAGAACATATAGTGCAACAAAAGTGTCAAAATAAGGAATCCAAAGCCATTGGAGTAAGACCATTCAACATTGTTTAAGACACCATGGACAATATTCTGTATTGACTTAATAATAGCGCACATAATGATGAAGGTAGTAAAAGGGGTAATTTTTAATAATATTTCTTCATAATCATCATTAGGCTTATTTAATAATGAAGAAATTTATTGATGGAGTGATTCTATAACTAAGAGAAAAAACAACAAGGTCTGTAACTCACTTCCTCTTGTTAAAGTCATCATCCTAGAAAAAAGTCAAATTGAATATTATGCTCACTTTTGTGCATTGGGAAGCCTATTAGTAATCTAGTACTATTGAGTATAGAAAGAAAAAAAAAATTATTATATCAGCTATATTTTATAACTATTTACAAATACTCTAATAACAATAGAGCCCTCAAACGTTGTTTTGTGCAAAGTCGACATGGACAAAAAACCGCAAATGAGTAACAATTATCACTCAATTCACAAAGCAATAGAGAAAAATCAAGACACATCTACATTTGCTAATCAAATATCAACACTATATTGATATAATCACTAGAAGACAATCAAACGAAGAAAAAATGCATTTGACATGTATGCATTTTTTAATAACAATCATTGATAAAAATATATGCTTGATTATTTGATGTTATTATTTTATCTATCATATCAGTAGTTGGGCACAAATAATGATCTCTTAATGACCTTTATAAGTGTAATATCAAGGCTGCAGCTCAATAGAGAATTAACTTTTGAACATATTTGAGAGACATATATAACTCTGTGGATGATTTTTTGAAGTATAATGTATATATAAATTGAATGTCGATAGATCAAAAATAATTTATTATTAGTCATTATCAACACACATAGAATTCTATTTTAATTTTATTCACTCATTAATTTTATAGTTAAGTTATGGTTACAATATGAAGGATTGACCCTCAGTCTAATTATAATATAGATTCTCTCACAGACAAGGTCCTCGAGTGATTGTGAAAGAAATTGGTTATCTTTCTCCCTCATTCATATAAAAGTGTGAAATTGCTTCTCTATAGTCACTTGTAAAAGTTTGTCTACATTAACTATAGTTTGCGTCTTCAATTAAGGGTTATAACAAAAGAGAGAGAGAGAAAAAAGAAGAGTCCAATGATGTAGACCTATTTAATATTGGATTTGTCTAGAATGAAAATGATTTAATGATAGACTGGTAAAGTACTTTTGAGCTCGAGAATCCATTACTTAATGAAGTAGGAGATTTCATTCCTTACCCAAAAAATTGAGAAGCTAAAGGAGTTGCTAGTGAGGAAGATGGAGATGATGAAGCTTTTGAGCTATAATTTCTATTGTTTATATCTCAACCCAGACCGTCTCAAACATTTCAACCCAACATACAACCAAAGGCCATAAACAAAGGAAAAGGCAAGGGTCTTGCAAATTTTTTAGTAAAGAGAAAATTTTCAAATCTATTTGCTAACAGAGAAAGGGCCAATTGATGATTGGTCACAATACACTTGTTGCAATCGTAAGCAAGAACATGATGAGAGTGATGAAACGTCATCACTTTCTAACGTTGTAATTCAATGAAAAGTTAAAATGATGATATCGATGTTAGCAACGATGCAACAATTGATGGAGGTGATTACAATGGAGATGCACTAGGTGGTGGTGAAATTTATATTCCCTCAGCTTCAACACCTGAGCCCTATATACATGAGTAAGGTTACACACATGCAATCTAAGATGATTATCATGGAGCTAGAGCTATCAAGAGTCGATATCAATGTTAATATAAAGGTTACAAACAAAAATGAAGCTTATGATCATCAAGATATGTGGAGAGTTTAGATGAGATTGATTCAAGATCAATATTCATCATACTTTTAGCCTTCTTATTATAACTTTGATGCATCATACACTGAGCTGTCACGTTTGAGCTAAGAAGATATGTGTATCCTTAGCATGTGGTTGTGCCCGTTTTGATTCTAGTGTTACCAATACAAGTCCTAACTCCTAATGGTAAACCAAGACATATTGATGGACATATGGAGAAACCAATATTAGTACCGCATATCTTGTTGATAGGCATGTGGAAAAATCAATATTAGTACCACACATGATATTGATGGACATGTGCAGAAATTAATATTAGTACCACATATCCTATTGATGGCATATTGATCGGCATGTGGAGAAATAATATTAGTACCACTTATCCTAGGATAATTATATAATTTAGATCTTGAAAAACGTGAGGTTAATATTACAAGGATGTTGCATTATCTAATACCCTCATAAGGCGCACAAATCTCTTTTTAGTATTAGAAAGATGGTCAATGTTCTTGCAATAATTTGTACCCTATTAGTCTCAAATATCAATAGAAATTACATTTTTTTAACTAGCATACTCTTATATTTATAAGCAAATAAGTACAAAAGACTATCAAAGGTGCATGATACAATATCATTTCAGTTAAAGACTGAAACTCCAGTACAAGTTAAGACTTTAAACCTTGGCCAAGATGTATACCCCAAATATGATAATTAAAATGATAATAAGTATACGCGTAGAAGTTGATGACCTTAGAAGAAAAATACAGCCTTTGATATCTTACCTTGGAGGAAAATGGTGAGCGAACACCTTCCTGCGTGATGTAAAGCTTCAAAATTTCAGGTGAAAGATTTTGGGGGTAACCAAAATCCATAATCTCTGAGAATCAAACAAGAAAAGATAAAGGTCCATATTTGGTTAGATATCCTAGCTGCAATAATATCATCCATCATGCATATGTAATTATGCTTCTACATAATGAAGTTACGAAGGAACTACAGAGCAGTAGAGTTGACATGATTGAGGCACAAACAATAGTTTATGGAATTGAAATCAGCATAGCATTGGCTGGGCTGCTTGATGATGATAATATTTTAAACAATCAACAGTCATATTATTAAAACTATAATTAGCGACAGATATATTGGATAATTGATAATCATATTTATAATTGATAAGTAATAGTTATCAATCTACAAGTATTGGTAAATAAGAATTGATGGCTTATATGCCACAATATTTAATAAATATTCCTATAGTATAGGGCAAACATTAATACTATTAAATTATTAAAATTAAGTTGTTAACTTTTCCTTTGCCTCTCGATCATGGGGTACCTGCTGCCGCTGACATTTGTTCTAATTGCCTTAGTACTTGATCAATGTGCACATCTAAAGCGTGAATCCACCTCTACTTAACACATCTTATGTTCTTGTTGCTGTCACGCCTAGCAGACGTATGATGCTTTCTCCTTGAATCATGATTGCCATCTGATTTTCACCACCTTCTTCCAATTTAAAATGTTTTTGGCCCTCAATGATTTACTGACAATCAATGTAGGGCAGTCTGACTTTTCAAATAAAGTCAGGTCAGTCTTTGTCAATCTCAATCCAGCTCAATATAATCTGGATTGAGATTGATGAATTTTTTAATTTTAGCCTAGATATATCATGTTATAATTCATTCAAAAATTTGTATATGCTGTCGGTTTGAATGGATAAGAAGCCTGTTTAAAAAAAAAATCCTGTCTTTTCCTAATAAGTAAATCATGAACTCCTATCAGACATCAATTAATATAAAAGTAACAAGACAAAGCCAACGATTATTATATGAGTTGCGTTTGAAAATAACTAATCACAGAATTGTTGACAACCTTGATACAAATAACAACTAGCTAGTTTATAAGATGAGGAAAAAGGACAAAGTATTGATTTTAGTTATCAATTATTAGTAGATTTTACTCAAAATTAATATACTAGAAGTCTATGGGTAGAAGGACGCCAACCTGCTAATTGAAACAAACTCGATGCCTTTCCCCACTTTTTTTTCTGAAATTTTCATGAATGGAATAATTAGTTTTTTTCTCACTCTGAAACCTGATAGCATGTCCCTAACATGTTTGTAATCTTTCCTGCAAATTCCCAAGCTCCAATACACTTAAATATTTTGTGATTATAATAAAATGGATTTATTTGCCATCAGCATATGGAAGGGAATCTTATGATGTAGTAGCTAACCTGGAGAGATATATGAGATTGTGGCTATGATAAAATATGATAGCAGTATAATTTAGCCAAGCACTTTATGATAAACAAAGATCATAGTATCCACAGGAGTTGTAAAGACCAATTCAACACTTTAAGAAAAGGTGAACAACATTCACATGCCATCTTGTTAGTAACCATCATCAATAGACTTAATTTAGTCCAGAAAGTATACAGAAATGAAGACCACTAAACAATAATAACAGCCTTACCCAAAGAGGATATATTTCTTACCGAAATCCTTGTGGCAGTACAAAGATGAAAAATTAATTTTATTGTCCAGATTTAGTAGGAAACAAACTTATCCAACAGACAACAAAAATTTAAGCTCAGAAATTAAGTAGTGTCACATTCAAATTTAATGAATCCACACATGGATTCCTTTTGTACACAAAATAAGCCATGTTGATGCCATAAGAAAAGTAAATATCATCTAATAAAACATGGGAATGGTAGTATTATTAAAGAAGATGAAAAACATTTTTCTCCAAATAAGTTATGCTTAAAACAACTACAAAAAAGAATTAAGTGACAATGAAATAATTCACAGAAAGTAAAGGCATCTGTCTACACAAGATTTATGCCACAGCAGATAAGTGGTGCATACCATCAAGAAGTTCATAAATCAGAACAAAGTTATTCCGGATGGCATCTTCATCAAATGCACCCCCAAAATATGATTTAAATAGCACAACAGCCTGTTTATTGGCACAGAAACACAAATGTTAGAAAACATGCCAAGAAAAGATTTAACATTTTATTGCACAGATTAAAATTTTTTTCCCTAACAGGCCTAACACCAAAAGGGGAGCATTGGCGCAACGGTAAAGTTATTGTTTTGTGACCAAAAGGTCACGGGTTCGAATCCAAGAAACAGCCTCTTGCAAAAAAGTAGGGTAAGACTGTGTACAATGAATCCTTCCCCGGAACCCCGCATAGCGGAAGCTTCATGCACTGGGCTGCCCTTTTTTTTGTTAGGCCTAACACCAGCTATCAGTAGGAAGATAGTCTATTGGACAATGACATTGCTTGACATGTCATGTTTGGCCCAACATGAAGTTGAGCCCTATTGGGCTTTACCTGATCCATTTGTAGGCCAATCACAACCTATATACTCTTTTTATTATTTCCCATACAAAATTTTAACCCTTAATTTTTTTAAAAAAAAATTGAAGATATCTTATTCTAACATTTTAGATTCATTTATTTTTTAAAAAAAAAGAGTATAATTATTTACAATATTCTATTCTTAAATTTTTAGCCTGTCAAGTTGTCTTGAGCATTGTTACAGTTGGCGCAAAACCATCCTAGGTAGTGCTCATGTTGAGCCAACATGACTTGATTAAATTAGGACAAGCCTAGGTTTATAGCAAGTTTGGTGTGGAGCTATCCCGGACAGTCTTTGTGCCAGATGTACATGGCCCGACTAGATCCAAGCCAAGTCAAGCTTAAGCATAAATCTAGGTATTGCCACCTCTAGTTGTGCCTTGGTTGTACAACCACTTAGAGTCAAGCTCCATCTAGTGCTTTTACAAACTCCGCTTTCTCCGAGATTTCTCAAACTCATACTATGCTGCTCTGCAATTTCCTTCTTTGTGGTGTCTCAAGATTTATGTCATATTTATCATCACAAAGAGATCTTTGCTAAATTGTCTCAATTATTATGTTTCAAACTATTTTTATTGATCTTGTTTAAAGAGGTATTTAGGAAAATTAGCTAGTAACATTCTAGCTTGTTGTTGGAGAGGCTTATCTAATTTTATGTGTTAGAAAAATTCGCATAGTTGCCTTCGGGGTTAAGATTCCATGTTACAATAAGAAAGGCAAAAATTATGTTATCCTTGTCAATGCATTTGTTATCAATAATTGTTCCATGTTGGACAACAGTCCATGGCCAAAACAATGTTTCCACTCGAGACACTTGATTCAAATAATAACCATTGAAACCTAACCAGTAATGAAGGGATAACATTCCAAGGTTGTGAGATGCATGACTTAGAATTTCTTTAAATGGCAATAGTTTTACAAGCATACTTACATAGGACTGCCAGGATAATTACTTGAGGTCACAGGCTAAAGTTCACCTTCTAGTTTCTGTTTGTTTATTTAAGGAATCAGAGTTAATGATCAAGAGAGGTTCAGAAGTAGCTTTTGGTATTATTAAACATTTTGATGGATTGGATTCACCAAATAATGATGTACAAAATTTCAGTAATTCCTAAAAATGATAATCATCCAACCTTAAAGTCAAATAACAGAAAATTGCATATATTAAATCTAATTGTTACAGTGAGTTATAATTTTCAGCTTGTGGACATATGAAACATATAGATCTCTCAGATATAGGCAGAAAGAATGACAAAGTTAATAAAAGTTCTCAGAAGTGTGTTAAACTGTTAATAGCTGTCTCTTTTCATGTTATTGTCACTCTTCATAATAAATTCCAACTCATTAACTAGCCAATGAGTAAAGACATAAAGATGCTGACAGGACTAGTAGAAGAATAATAGCAATACTAAGGAGGTAAGGAACATACCTCAGCGACGAACTTGAAAGCACATGCAACATTGGCATTGCTGCTAACGACAATCACAATGTACACATTGCTAATTCTCATGTAGAGAAAGGAACATCCTCCAATTTGCCGAACAGGACATGTGCCAAGTTCTTTTGTTTGCATGATATGGATCCGAAAAGCATCCACCATATTTCCACTGAGAAGAGTTCCACACATCAAAAGGCCGCATTTTAAAGTAAAAGCAAGTAAGAAAGCACAGAGCAGATAACCAGAAATGGAAAATCAAAAAACAAAAGGATGATCTAAGCACAAATTTTGATAATTATATAAGCTATCAGGACTTAAAGATGAGAATCTGTGCTTCGAGAAGCCTATTATTGAAAAAGGGTATGACTCGTAAAGTCCATATCCCAAATTTGTAACTTATTTATGAGATGGCCAAGAAGACATATTCAGATTTTATCCCGCAAATAACACTGCCACAAAGAGCTAAAAAATGAAGCAAGCAACTCGAGATCGACACCTAACGAAGAAAGACGCTAACTCACCCAACATCATCGCGGTAGAGACGATTAATGAGGACATCTCCGCGCAGATTCAAGAAGTAAATAGCAGATGCCGCGACAGGCATATTGTCGGCGGCAGAGATTCCAGGCCCAAAAGGACCGGAGCCGTCCTAGGTCCACTAGAGCAGCCTGCCGGCGAACCAAGGAAGGAGAAGGTGGGGAAGAGCTCAATCCGGCAAAGATTTAGGTCTCGCCCCCGATCTCGGTGAGGAGAAATCTCAGATCTGAGACATAACAGCGAATCGAGAATGGAAGAGGAAGGGAAATCAGGCCGTCGAACTCGAACAGGAGGCTTTGGTTGTCTCTCTTGAATATTTTTGTTTACTTTTTCGCATTCGGAGCCGCAGAGTCAATTCAACGCCGAGCCCCTGACGTGCTGTAAAGCACGTGACGGATGGGTCGGAAATTTCCCAATATTTTTATCGGTTAATTATTATCTTTTTAGAAAAGAAATTGACCTTGGCAGCATTATATATATTCTTCCCGGCGTAAAAAGAAATTTTTTTATAAAACTATGTTATGCTAAAATATGTATGGGAAAGATTAGAGGTGTAAAATCTTGATTAAATCTAAATAATCCATCGAAATAGTCAAATAGGTCAATTCTTTTTTTAAAAAAATCTTGATTTATTCAATTTAGTTTTGATTTAAAACTTTAGACCGCATAATAGTCACGACTCAACTGTTAAATAACAGTCGGTGATCGACTAAATTTTTAACATTGCTCAATCTTAGAAAAGATAATATAAAAAAACAGTGGCATTGAATTAATTGGTCTAAAAAGATAATAAAATGTTATAACATGATCATGTACACGTAGTACATTTTATATTTTAAAAAATAAATCTAAATGGAAAATATAAAGTAGAATAAGATTAAAAAAAAACTCATTCTTAAATAATTAAGACAAACGCAATTGGTGATAATGATTATGATGATGATTCTAGCTCATTTTTTTATATGAATAACCAAAAATGAAAGAAACACGCTTCAAATTAAATTGTTCTCAAATTCATAGGAGTCCAGAAACAATATACAATTTATTGCAAGAACCATGAAATAATTAATAAAACTTTGTTCTTTTCACATAATTAGAATATTAAAACTCAATAATAAGCTCTAATGTAATCATTTGACACCATAGAAAATCCCATAATTAATTTTCAGCAATGGGAAATGCAGATCCAATCTTGTCCCTTCCCAGTCGGTAGCACTTTATATTGACAAAATAAGGGCCTAGCTGAACATGGTTGTCTTCTTCACCAGCAAAGAAGCAGAGAGTATAAAGAGCAATCTCAAATTCTGGGCTCACTCCAACAAGAACAGTGGAGACAGATTTCAGAATGCCGTTCCACTCGAACTGAATTGATAGCACTTGGGTCTCGGAATCTGGCTGCAGATCATATGATTTAATAAGTGATGATCCCAAGGAATCAATTTGAACCAATTCTCAGAAATCAATTCTTTGCTTTGCCATAAATGCATCAAAATCTTATATGTGGTTCTATTCTTGGTATGCAGCTTATGAACTTTGCGGTTTTGACTCATGAATATAAGATGCCATTTGCTTCGAGAAGAATTTACAAAAGAACAATTACTAGTACACTCACACATTCACCGCGTCTTCTTGGTAGAATATAACCATGGTAATTGACGGTTCCTTTAGCCTCTTCCAAATAAAACTGCACAACAAAATGATTTCAGAAGATCAAGTTGCAAAAAATTGCACACTGCAAATGATGCTTATGTTCTTCTTGTACATCGGGTTTGAATTGTAAGAACAACTTGGCTGTATGAGTTTGTGTTGGTGCATTATCATTGTCATTAGTCAATGAACTTTTCAGAATAGATACATTGAGATCTTCTATTTGAAATCACAACACAAGAAACTTGACGATCTCACCACTCATATCTACCTAGTAGCATACAGATGTTTATTGATGCATATGAATTATGATTCCATCTAAATATTTAGAAAAGACCTGAGGAGGAAACTGAGGAGACAAAATAACCTAATAATCACACTAAGAAATACAAAACTAAAATTGATTGGCTAACCACTTATCTCAAAACCTCAAATATTATAAAAAAAAACAACTTTTTATGTATATATTGTACCATTACACTTGTCCATACAAGACCAATGGACGTCGAGCATCCCAAGTTCCCAACTTCAACATGTCTCCTCATGCCTACTATGGTCCAAAGGTTTGAATCTTTTTTGAGATAGGATTTCTTTGTATCATATAAAATTGATGGCCTGGTTTACTTATCCTAAAAGATCAAACTGTTAGAAAAAAATTAATTTTATGTTTATATATTGTATCACTGCACTTGTGCATATGGGACTCATGGAAATGGAGCATCCCAGCTTCAACAAAAACAACACGAGGTGGAGAACATTTGTTAGTTGAAAGAGATTAAACTCGCTGAATCAAGTTATTAACAGGACATTTGCTAAAGTTGAGACAGAGAAAAAAACCTGCCTGAGTCCAGTTGTGAAACCCAGAGACCTCTTTCTCTTCCTTCCTTTTGATCTCTCCAACAAATACATGTTCGAAGGCTGATGAAGAACCGGAAACTCCACCTCGACCATACAAATCGAACCATAAGCTGGTCATCATTCTCTTGAACTGCTCAAAATTTTCAGTTATAATTTCCTTGGAAACTAGATAGTGATAAAGATACTTGATTGGTGCAGTCCTGCTAATTTCCTCAATAAATGCAACTTGCTCATGCTTCTCTTCTGAGGTGACCACTTCTCTGCACCCTTCATCTGGATTGTAGTTATCAAGAAGAGAACAAAACCTAGAATAAGTGGGTTGTCTTAGGACCGAATCACTCAACCAAGTGAAGAGGCTGCCTTGAGCCATGTCTTCTTCTTGATAGACTTTTTTTCCTCTGCCACACTCGATCTCGTAGTCTTTGCCAGGAACCAATCGATTTAAATCAAGTTCCCACAATCTACTACATGCTTTTGAAAGGTCATGAAGCTCCTCTCTTGTTGGTTCTACATTTGCAGCATGCTGGGTATGAGCCATATACTCTTGCTCATCAGGATGTTTTTTGTATGTACTCCAGGTTTCTGCTGGTACCTGCCAACTCTGAGAAATGCAAGAGGAAACTAATTGTGTCGGAGGACAAAATTGAGAAATTTCTTGACAGCTTGTATCAAATTTTTAGAGAAAAATAAGAAATTAAGCGTAATTGTTTGCTCTGCATTGGAATGGTGAACAGATTGTTCAAATATGTGTTGTCGCACAAAGCAAATTGAAAGACAAATGTTTGATAAGAATTCTCACTGTATGAGATATGGCCAGTCAACTACCAAAAGGATATTGTGACCTGGAAAAAACTTACAGATTAGCATATTGCTAAGGACCAAAGTCCTTTAAAAGCCATATCAGGGCTCTCGGCCACCTGTTTCATTATTTCTTTTGTTAACACAAGGCCCCCCTGTTTTATAAAACCCCATTTAAGATCCTACAAACATAAAACGTTTTTGATTTTGCCCTCAGACCTATAACTCATCAAAAACTTAGCTCTTACAAAACTGTGTTTGGTAAAAACATTGTTAAAGTTTTAGGAATGAAATTAGAATATTTTCTTTTTCAAGGGACCTTAATAAAGGTCCTGACTAGGAATTTCCAAAGGATGGGGATCTTCAATGGTTCTTGTGCAATTGCTAAAGACCCATAATGGCTAATTCTTTACCTCTTAGTTTTTAGGTTTAATTAAATTTTGCAAAAGCTAATGATCATGGGAAACAATGTTTAAGCAGCTTATCAGTCTGGTTCTCTGAAATAATCAACCTTTGTGTGATAATTAGTGTATTTGTGCTTATTTTTTGAAAGCATATGAGTGATGGATCTTCAATCCACAATTCAAACTTAATTCGACTTGACTATCAAAGCATATATTGAAGCCTTAATCCACTAAACTCAAAGTGAGAATTTCAATTTTCTTAGCAGAATTCAACTCCTGCTGCAATATCTCTTGAGTTCCATTGTTGTCAAATTATAGCCCCTTTGAAAGATTCATTAGTATCAAAATACCTTTTCGAAGTTGTATTATTATCAAAATCTCTCTTGTATTTAACAATTTTGTTCCTAATCTCTTTGCGAACCCTATACTAATTATTCCAGAGCACCTAATGAGCTAGAAAAAAGAAGGAACAAAGAAAAGCAAGCACAAAACTTGGATCCAACAACCACTTTAATCAAAAAATAGTCGATACCTTTTGAGGTCTCTTCCGTGAATCCTCCTGCGGATGCTTCCTCCTACCGCTTACGGTCTCCCAGTCTCCATCATTTCCTTCGCCGCTCGCCTCCAATCCACAAGAACAAAATCACTTTCGTCAATCACCATCCAACAAAATCACTCATCAAAATCCCAACTTTATCCACTAAAAGGACAATCAACGAAACAAAGTAAGAAACCCCTCACCTTTCTGGCGCCCGATTGGTTTCGGCGGCGGCCGGAGTCGCCCTCACCCTCTGCATCCCCGGAGGAGACCACCTGACCAAGATCCCACATTAATCTCAATAACCAGGACGCAAAAGGCAAGATCCGGAGCGAGGATCGGGAAGACCTGGGCCCAAGTGGATCTGGAGCGCTCCTCGCCCTGACGCCGCGAGTCTTCGCCGTC